>NC_045956.1:37185102-37355987 GCF_010909765.2 Amblyraja radiata | reverse complement strand
AACTCAGGATTAGATGAAAAGTCATACTTTATAATCTACGAACCTATCTCCAATGACGTATTATAAGTAATTCATTCCACCTTTTCTGTTTTTTTGATATTTGTAACTCTTTATTCTCTCTTTCTCTCTTTTTCTATTTAAAAAAAACACTAGAAGCAGAAGTAATCGACAATTGAAAATTTTAATAATGTATGACTGATGTATATGAAAAGTTTTTTTACTATAATATGTAACTATACTTTATAATATGTCTACTTCTAATAAAAATATTATTAAAATAAAAAATTAAAAGATTTAACAAAAGCCAGTTCTCACTGCTAGCACTCATTCCCTTATTGCTGGTGTTCATATTCAATCTTATGTTGTGCATTAAAGCCTGGTTTCAAACATGTATCCATTATAATACAAGTTATTTGGGACTGTGATTTTATTTGTTCGACAGTGGGATGTAAGCGCAGGACATTAATATGTCCAGGTACAAATGTGAACTTACCTGTTTTGGATGGTAATGAGGTGCAGCATTTGGTATTGCTATCTCACAACCAAGGACTGGGTTTGATCCTAACTTTGGTCATTGTCTGTGAGTTTGCACATTTGCATATTTTACCTATGAATGTGCATTTTCTCCCGTGTCCAAAAAGGCAGATGGATGAGAGCGAATGAGTTGCAAATGTATGGAGGAAATGTGAAGGAGAACGAGAATAATGGTATTGGTAATCAAAAAAGTGCAGATGCTGGAAATCTGACACAATACTGAATACTGGAGAAACTCAGCCGAACATAGGGCATCTGTGGAAAGAAACGTATAGTTCTGACGAAGTCTCAGATCCAAAATATTGACTCTTTCTCTTTCCATGGATGTTGCCTGACCTGCTGCTTATCTGAAACATTTTGAGTTTTTGGAATGGGATTGGTACTTGGGAATCGCCATGGACTTGAGTGTCCACTGGTCCTATGTTGTTATAAGATAGCTTGATAACATTTGAATACTAGTAACTATGTGAACAGTTATTTATCTTTGAATCACTGTGATCTCTTAGTAACTGGAGTCTTCACTGCACTGGTTGAACAGCATCTTGTATATATCCTGACTATAAAACATGTAAGGGAACTTTGCTTCATTGGAGTTGATTGGAGATGTAACAGTGGTCTGTAATCTGTTAAATATTTTCAGTTAAAACAAATTTCAAGTTTTAAACTGGTATTTTACTGCCCCAGTGCAAGTTCCTGGTGGAGAGAGAAACCAAAAGCAGTTGGAATCACACTGTGCTCGTTGTGTGGATATTTGTGAATCTTTGAACCCATCTATCAGTTTTACTGAGAATGGTTTATCAGCTGCCTTTTCAACATTGATAAAGATGCTACTGATTGTATTTTCTTCATCGCTGCACCTCAAATGAGCTCTCAAGTTTGCCTCCTACTATTACTTTTTACATATGTTTTGGTTACTCTCAAATAACCCAGTTTTTTTGTGTTAATTTTGTCTCCCATTGCCTTTATGTTAGCTCACCCACCACTTGGGATATTTCAGTCTGCTTAATTTTTTTTGAATGAATGTGTGAGGCGCTCCCCCCCCCCTGGTGAATGCTATGGACTTACCTTACTCTGTTTCTCTCCCGAGTGCAGGCCTTGTGGCTGTGAGCCTGGAATCACGGGGTTAAAGGCTCCTGTACCCGATTGGCCAAGCTGCGTCAGGTGACGGGTGACTCATCTGAAGCTTAAATACCTGAGTCTTCCAGGATTCTCTCTCTTCTTCATAGACCCTGACTTGTGAGCAGCCTGCTGGTGTGAGCTGAGGAAGGCCTGGCCACATGGCATAGAACCTTGTGTACTTTCACCATTACTTGTTAACAAATATTGAATTGGGACGGATAAGGGCTGACCTTAGTGTTTTCGGGTATTTTGTTTCAGGGTTATATCTCTTTAGGCAGGTTTTAGAGTCTCCGGTTCGACGGTCCATCAGGGCTGGCTGGAACACTATTAAATTGTTTGTCAGTCCATCCATATCCCTGACTGGGTTGTTTGAATCAGGTTTGGGTTTTGTGTTCCATTGAATAATTAAAACTATTTTTGAACTTGAACCTGGTTTTTGAATTATGTTACGC
This sequence comes from Amblyraja radiata, assembly GCF_010909765.2. Lineage (NCBI taxonomy): Eukaryota > Metazoa > Chordata > Chondrichthyes > Rajiformes > Rajidae > Amblyraja > Amblyraja radiata. Next base: position 37,353,882 of record NC_045956.1, on the reverse strand, counting down.
AGCTCTGAAGTACCTGCATTCGGGAGTCGTAACAGAATGAATGAATAAGTTCATATTTTTTCTTCTTTTTTTTGCCTTTTTGAGAAGAGATTCATGGATTGGTAGAAACTACAGATGGACTTTCAGCACTTCATGCTGGACGGCCTTTGTGTGATCAATAATTTTAAGAGCCACATGTGCCTTTTTGTCCCTCAACCTAATTGTGAAGTCCTCTAGCACAACTTCCATTGCAAAGTCTCTTAAATATTACTACGAACTTCTAAATTATTCTTGGCACTTTAGAAAGTAATCCATTGTGTTGAATTCTGAGTTGCACCATTTTTTAAATTACAGGTGCAGAACCTTTTATCCGAAATTCCAAATAACGAAAAGCTCCGAATAGCGGACATTTTTTCGGTCCTTGAAGAAAGGTCCTTGAAGACGTTCACCGAGGGCAGCCCGCAGAGGTGACAGCGGAACCTCCGGTCGGTCCTCGAAGAAAGGGGAACTGAATCCCCATTCATAAAAGAGAAGGTGAGGGTATATTGCGCGGGAGCGTTAATAATTGACAATCTGCTGCTGCCTGCCCGCTGAGTTAAAAAGTTCCCACGGTAGACTCACGATACACAGTGTATCGTGAGTCTTGCGTGGGAACTTTTTAACTCAGCGGGCAGGCAGCAGCAGATTGTTGCTCCCTTCAGTTTCACCCCACCTACACTCCTCTGCTTCCCGGCCATGTGTGTGACCCCTTCCCTCCCCTCTCCAGCTCCCCGCCCATTGCACCGGCGCGGGGGCTTTGCACTGTCTTCACGTCGGCGATGCCAGCAGGTCAGTGCCAGTCACCGGAAACATCAGGACCAACGGGACACCGACCCCCAGGCCCACTGCAAGCATGGAGATCCCAGAGACCCACAGCCAGCAGCAGCCCAGCCCCGTTCCAACTCCAGAGGAACACGCTCCCCGTAGGGACAGAAGCTGATGGTGTGCAAGGTACATCTTGTTCTTGGGGTTGCGGATGAGGGGGCGCAGCTCGGGCTGTGACGTCTCCGGCCCAGGAGACGTCACAGGAGCTGAGACTGGGAACTGTACCGCCCTTGCAGGAGAGTGGGGTTGTTTGCAGTTGCAGAGGGAGGGGGCAAGGGTGGTACAGTTCCCAGTCTCGGCTCCTGTCCAGGGGGGTGGCCGGAGACGTCAGGACCAACGGGACACCGACTGCAAGCACGGAGATCCCAGAGACTCGCAGCCAGCAGCAACTCTAGCCCAGCCCCGTTCCATCTCCAGAGGAACCCGGGTTGCGGATGAGGGGGCGCAGCTCGGGCTGTGGGCGAACTGCCACTTGTCGCTGTAGCGGCCCATCGGGGAGCGGGTTCCTGTTGGTCCTGATGTCTCCGGCCACCCCCCTGGACAGGAGCTGAGAGACGTCAGGACCACCAGAAGCCGCTCCCCGATGGGCCGTTACGGCGACAAGTGGCAGTTCGCCCACAGCCCGAGCTGCGCCCCCTCATCGGGACACCGACCCCCAGGCCCACTGCAAGCACGGAGATCCCAGATCAGCAACTCCAGCCCAGCCCCGCTCCAACTCCAGAGGAACACGCTCCCCAGAAGGGGCAGAAGCTGATGGTGTGCAAGGTACGTCTTGTTCTTGGGGTGGCGCAGCTCGGGCTGTGGGCGAACTGCCACTTGTCGCCATAGCGGCCCATCGGGAAGCGGATTCCACTGGAGTTGGAGGGACAGGGAGACACAGCGGCTTTTGAGAATGGTGGGCAATCACTTCCAAAGTTCTGCCCACACAGTCAGTACACCTCTCCTACACTTGTCTCCCGCACTAAGATCATCTCGCAGAGAATGATCCCAGCCTAACCCTCCCTATTCTCTCCTATTCTGCAAGAAAAAGCGACATTGAAGACTCAAACTCGCGATCGAATAACTGCCGGGATCGAGGCGCAAACTCGCGACCTTGCAGATATGAGCCGAGCACTCTACCACTGAGCCAGCCATTAAAATCTACGCTAAAAATCTTCCATTCTGAAAGCCGAAAAATTCCGAATTACGAAAAGTGTCTGGTCCCAAGGCTTTCGAATAAAAGGTTGTGCACCTGTACTGCGTTGCCTGTAGTGTTGTGATTTACTTTATTTGCTACTATGGCATTGTTCATATGTTGTGCTGGTGCTCATGGTGCAACCGTTAGCTTGTACCGGTTGAATTTCAGGGGGTGGAGTGGATGGAGGGAAAGAAACTAGAATGTTCAGGTATACTCCATTCTACAGTCTGGATTAAATGTATGCTCTTGTGTTACAAAAATTAGTTTCACCTTTCCCACCAAATCATAGATGAGGATACCTCCAGCATGTTGGTTGTCTCTTGACAATTCTCTAGTGCTACCCTTATTCAGGGCACTAAAAACTCTGCTCCAAACAAGACTCTGGAAACTGGAGAACTTTAGGATCTAGAGTATCAGGATACAGGTCTGTGTTTCAATGTTGCAACAGGATAAGTGTGAGCTCGACTTTGATATTTTACTGGTGCTTTTGATTTGCTCATCTGAAGACTGTTTTCTTTTGATTGAACAGTAGCACAAAGATTAAAAGTCTTTGAAATGTAAATGAATGAGAGTGTAATTGTGGCGTTGTGCAATGAAGATTATATTAAGATGCATACCCAGTAAAAGATTCTGGCTTTTACGATCGCTTTACATAATGACTTTAAAATTATAATAAATTGCTGATCATAAAATGTAACAATACGAGGCTTCGTTTGTCACTGCTGATTTTGCAGCAGTGGGACATCTCCAGTTTCCACTAGAGTCTGGAAGTCTTGACTTTAAATTGAGAGCAGGGAGCATTGGGTTCATGGTAATTATGTTGTTCAAATTACTTAACTAACTCAGTCAAATCACTGTTCCTTGGCATCTAATGGTATGAGTGATTTAACCTGCAATGTATGCAATGAAGATATTTTATCTGAGGATATTTTAGACATTCTTCTTGTGAGACCAATTGATTAAATGTTGGTGGCCTGTTTATCTGCCATGCAAAGCAAATCTATGCAATTACTTGAATTTATTTTCGGAACCTATTTTTAAAAATCAGAATGAACTGCATGTAAAAGTTAAATTCAGTGTTCAGATACTTGTGAAAGGAAATTCTACTCATGGTTACATTTAAAACACAAAGACAATCATGTTATATTCAGTTATATGCTAGTTTTCCACATATGTAACTCATTTGATTCAAATAGCTGCTATAAAATGTTCAGAAATATAGCATCAGAAATATAGCATCATTTGAATGTGGACTGCTTTATTGAGAGTTCTATATTCAATTTAGTTCAGTACTTCGGTGGAGTATTTGTGTGGAACTGGTCCCCATTCACTTTTTTATGAAAGGGGACTTCTTTCACCCATAGATTGATGAGTACAGTATTAAAACCTGAATAATTCAGGAATGCCGCCACAAAGAAAGTTCACAGGCAGTAGAATACAGTAAACCCTTGTTTTTACTGACCTCTTTATAATGGATTTTGATTATAACCGACAGACCTATCAAACTTCACTGCCAGGCTGAAGTGCCAATTAGCGAGTTCAGTATTCCGACCGCATGCCCTGGTCATAGGTCACTAGCTAAAAACACTCGGCAACGGTGGTGCTGCATTTCTTCTGCGGGGTCGGCTCTACGTCACTGCGGATGCTATTGAGTTGCAGTTGGGCCGTCCCCGTCCCTTCCCCAGTGTCCCGTCCCTGTCCGGGGTGGCCCTGGACTTGCAGTCGGCGCTGCAGCCACTGGCTCCAGCTCGGTTCTGCCCGGTTGGCCGGCAGCCCTCCACCCCCCTCCCCTCGGTCCAACACCGAGATCCTACTCGAAGACAGGCGACTCGGAGCAGACTGGTCAGAGAGACAGTCTGCGGACGGGCTCCTGCCGGCCATGGGCAGGCCGGGCCCCCGCTGGAGCTGCAGGTGCTGTTCGTGGTGCTGGTGACAGCAGCAACCTCCTCCCCCTCCCCTGCCCAGCCACATGCCCAGAGTACGGGCCAGCTCTAACTCCAAGTCGGGGCTGAAGGCCGCCCGCAGTGTGGCACAGTCTAGCGCTGGGCTGGAGAAGGCTGAGCCCAGGCTGGCGCTATGGCGCAGGCGAGGCCGAGGCCCTTGCTCCTCCTCGGGGTTGTGGATGAAGTAGCAGCGGGTACAATAGGGGCAGAAGCTGGTGGTGTGCAAGCTACGGCTTGTACTTGGGGTGGCGGCTGAGGCAGCGCAGCTCGGCCAGGCCGTGGGCAAACTGGCAATTGTCACCCTAGCGGCCAATTGGGAGCGGGTTCCTCTGCAGTTGGAGCAGTGTTGGGCTGGAGTTGGTGCTGGCTGTGGGTCTGTGGGTTCTCCTTGCTGGCGGTGGGATTGGTGGCCGATGTCACGTCAGTCTGGACGTCTCCGGCCGCCCCGCGGGCAAGGATGGGACACTGGAGTGGGGGGACGGGGACGGGGACGGTCTAGTGGCGGTTTGGCAGTGCTTGCAGAGCTTCCCCCCCACTGAAAAAAGACAAAAAATCGGACCCAAACTATACTCACTGAATCTACAGTGCTTCGTTCGATTTTTATTTATAGCGTTTGACCTTTGACAAATCCCCATGATTCCTTGCATTTATCAGAATACCAAACTCGCTTATACCATATAACCATATATAACCATATAACAATTACAGCACGGAAACAGGCCATCTCGATCCTTCTAGTCCGTGCCGAACACGTATTCTCCCCTAGTCCCATATACCTGCGCTCAGACCATAACCCTCCATTCCTTTCCCGTCCATATAACTATCCAATTTATTTTTAAATGATAAAGACGAACCTGCCTCCACTGGAAGCTCATTCCACACAGCTACGACTCTCTGAGTAAAGAAGCTCCCCCTCATGTTACCCCTAAACTTCTGTCCCTTAATTCTCAAGTCATGTCCCCTTGTTTGAATCTTCCCTACTCTCAGTGGGAAAAGCTTATCCACGTCAACTCTGTCTATCCCTCTCATCATTTTAAAGACCTCTATCAAGTCCCCCCCTTAACCTTCTGCGCTCCAAAGAATAAAGCCCTAACCTTTCTCTGTAACTTAGTTGCTGAAACCCAGGCAACATTCTAGTAAATCTCCTCTGTACTCTCTCTATTTTGTTGACATCCTTCCTATAATTAGGCGACCAAAATTGTACACCATACTCCAGAATTGGCCTCACCAATGCCTTGTACAATTTTAACATTACATCCCAACTTCTATACTCAATGCTCTGATTTATAAAGGCCAGCACACCAAAAGCTTTCTTTACCACCCTATCTACATGAGATTCCACTTTCAGGGAACTGTGCACAGTTATTCCCAGATCCCTCTGTTCACCTGCATTCTTCCATTCCCTACCATTTACCATGTACGTCCTTTTTTGATTTGTCCTGCCAAGATGTAGCACCTCACACTTATCAGCATTAAACTCCATCTGCCATCTTTCAGCCCACTCATCCAACTGGCATAAATCTCTCTGTAGACTTTGAAAATCTACTTCATTATCCACAACTCCACCTATCTTAGTATCATCTGCATACTTACTAATCCAATTTACCACACCATCATCCAGATCATTGATGTACATGACAAACAGTGGACCCAACACAGATCCCTGTGGCACCCCACTAGTCACTGGCCTCCAACCTGACAAACAACCATCCACCATTACTCTCTGGCATCTCCCATTCAGCCACTGTTGAATCCATCTTGCTACTCCACCATTAATACCCAACCATTGAACCTTCTTAACCAACCTTCCATGAGGAACCTTGTCAAAGGCCTTACTGAAGTCCATATATACAACATCCACTGCTTTACCCTCATCAATTTCCCGAGTAACCTCTTCAAAAAATTCAAGAAGATTAGTCAAACATGACCTTCCAGGCACAAATCCATGTTGACTGTTCCTAATCAGACCCTGTTTATCCAGATGCTTATATATATTATCTCTAAGTATCCTTTCCATTAATTTGCCAACCACTGACGTCAAACTAACAGGTCTATATTTGCTAGGTTTACTCTTAGACCCCTTTTTAAACAATGGAACAACATGCGCAGTACGCCAATCCTCCGGTACTATTCCCGTTTCTAATGACCTTTGAAATATTTCTGTCATAGCCCCTGCTATTTCTACACTAACTTCCCTCAATGTCCTAGGGATTATCCTGTCCGGACCTGGAGACTTATCCACTTTTATATTTCTCAAAAGTGTCAGTACTTCCTCTTCTTTGAATCTCATAGTTTCCATAGCTACTCTACTTGTTTCCCTTACCTCACATAATTCAATATCCTTCTCCTTGGTGAATACCGAAGAAAAGAAATTGTTCAATATCTCCCCCATCTCTTTTGGCTCTGCAGATAGCTGTCCACTCTGACTCTCTAATGGACCAATTTTATCCCTCGTTATCATTTTGCTATTAATATAGCTGTAGAAACCCTTTGGATTTACTTTCACCTTACTTGCCAAAGCAACCTCGTATCTTCTTTTAGCTTTTCTAATTTCTTTCTTAAGATTCTTTTTACATTCTTTATACTCCTCAAGCACCTCATTTACTCCATGCTGCCTATAATTATTGTAGATCTCTCTCTTTTTTCCGAACCAAGTGTCCAATTTCCCTTGAAAACCATGGCTCTTTCCAATTTTTACTATTTCCTTTCCACCGAACAGGGACATAAAGATTCTGTACTCTTAAAATTTCACCTTTAATTGTCCTCCATTTCTCTTCCACATCTTTCCCATAAAACAAACTGTCCCAATTTACTCCTTTTAAATCCTTTCGCATCTCCTCAAAGTTAGCCTTTCTCCAATCAAAAATCTCAACCCTAGGTCCAGTTCTGACCTTCTCCATAATTATATTGAAACTAATGGTATTGTGATCACTGGTCCTGAACTGTTCCCCAACGCATACCTCTGCCACCTGACCCGTCTCATTTCCTAACAGGAGGTCCAGCACCGCCCCTTCTCTAGTAGGTACTTCTATGTATTGCTGCAAAAAACTATCCTGCACACATTTTACAAACTCCAACCCATCCAGCCCATTTACAGAATGTGTTTCCCAGTCTATGTGTGGAAAATTGAAATCTCCCACAATCACTACCTTGTGCTTACTACTAATATCTGCAATCTCCGTACATATTTGCTCTTCCAATTCTCGCTCCCCATTTGGCGGTCTATAATACACCCCTATAAGTGTTGCTACCCCTTTCCCATTTCTCAGTTCCACCCAAATAGCCTCCCTAGACGAGCCCTCTAATCTATCCTGCCAAAGCACTGCTGTAATATCTTCCCTGATAAGCAATGCAACACCTCCACCTCTTGCCCCTCCAATTCTATCACACCTGAAGCAACGAAATCCTGGAATATTTAGTTTCCAATCACAGCCCTCCTGCAACCATGTTTCACTGATCGCCACAACATCATACTTCCAGGTGTCAATCCAGGCTCTAAGTCCATCCACCTTTCTTACAATGCTCCTAGCATTAAAATATACACATTTAAGAAACCCACCCTCTCTTTTTCTCTGTTTATTGTCTTTTTCTTCTCTCTCCCCTACATTTTGGGTCAGAGTGCTACCATTCTCTGCCTCCTGCCTCACACACTGACTGCTAGCTTTCCCAATTTGAGTCCCTCCGCCCAACCATATTAGTTTAAAGTCTCCCCAGTAGCCTTTGCAAATCTCCCCGCCAGGATATTGGTCCCCCTCGAGTTCAAGTGCAACACGTCCTTTCTGTACAGGTCGCACCTTCCCCAAAAGAGGTCCCAATGATCCAGAAACTTGAATCCATACCCACTGCACCAGTCCCTCATCCACTCATTTATCCTCCACCTCGCTCCATTCCTACTCTCACTGTCGCGTGTCACAGGCAGTAATCCTGAGATTGTTACCTTTGCAGTCCTTCTCCTTAACTCTCTACCTAACTCCCTAAATTCTTCTTGCAGGACCTCTTCTCTTTTTTTACCTATATGTACCACAACCTCAGGCTCCTCTCCCTCCCATTTCAAGATTTCTTGGACACGTTCAGACACATCCCTGACCCTGGCACCAGGGAGGCAAACTACCATCCGGGTCTCCTGTCTGCGTCCACAGAATCGCCTATCCGACCCCCTGACTATGGAGTCCCCTATTACAATTGCCCACCTCTTTTCCTTACCCTTCTGAGCAACAGGACCGGTCTTTGTGCCAGAGGCCCGGCCGCTGTCGCTGCCCCCAGGTAGGCTGTCTCCCCCATCCTTACTCAAACATGAGTACTTATTTTCAAGGTGTACAGCCACCGGGGTACTCACCAGTCCCTGCCTCTGCCCGTTGCCCTTCCTAACTGTGACCCAGTTTTCTGTCTCCCGTGGTCTTGGAGTGACCACCTCCCTGTGACTCCTTTCTAAGACCTCCTCGCTCTCCCTGAGCAGACAGAGGTCATCGAGTTGCTGTTCCAGGTTCCTAACACGGTCCCTTAGGAGCCCCATCTCGAAGCACCTGGCGCAGATGTGGACGTCTGGAGGGCACTCAGACTCCATGATCTCGCACATCTGACATCCAGAACAGTAAACTGCCCTGGCCCTCATTCTCCCCCTTATCCGAATACAATAAAGCCTTACCCGGGATACAAGCCAATCAGCTGCTTCCTCTAGTCCGTTCGACCAATCAGAGGCTTCCACCAGCCCCCTTAATTTGAAGAGTGATCTGCAAATGGAACGTTGCAGATTTTGGCTCCTCCCTCACCAACGGCTCCTGGGCCTCTGTTGAAACAAGCCCCGCAATGGGTTTTACACTCACCACACGGACGTCGCTCCTCCCTCTGTAACGGCTCCTGGGCCTTAACTCCCAGAATCCTTAACTCCCAGAATCCTTAACAGCTCCAGGTAACTCCTCCTCGCACCAACGGCTCACCGGGCCTCTTGGTAAAATGTATTACCTGTACATCATTCAGTTTGCCACGACTCAACAGCATGGCTGCCATTCCAAAACTGTCGCTATACTTTTCTTTAGAGATACAGCGTGGAAACGGGCCTTTCGGCCCACCGAGTGCGCACCTACCAGCGATCACTCCGTACAATAGGACTATCCTACACACTAGGGACAATTTGCAGGAGCCAATTAATCTACAAACTTGTACGTTTTTGGAGTGCGGGAGGAAACCCGAGCACCTAGAGAAAACCCACGCGGTTACAGTGAGAACGTACAAATTACATATGGACAGCCCCCGTAGTCAGGATCGAACCTGGGTCTCTGTCGAGAACATGCAGACTCAATGCAGACATAACAGATAATCACATTTGAACCCAGGTCGCTGGAGCTAAGAGGCAGCAGCACTACCTGCTTTGTCTTTGTGTTGCAATATCATTCTCCCCTGAGAGTGGAATGTTGATGGGACGCCTCTATCAAGCATCTGTCAATAAATAGTGAACCATGGACAGCCTTCTGTTAAATGTATTAATGGATCTCCTGAGAGATCCTTCTATCAGAGGACAAATTTGTTGCACTTGTGGGTCCTCCGGGCGCAGATGTGGACGTCTGGAGGGCACTCAGACTCCATGACCTCCCACATCTGACATCCAGAACAGTAAACTGCCCTGGCTCTCATTCTCCCCCTTATCCGAATACAATAAAGCCTTAAATACCACCCTCCACTCCAGTGCTGCACTGCCTCCCCGGCCTCTTGCAAGCCAGGCTGCTAACGTCACCCCTGGCTGCTTCCAGGCCAGGGTGTGACATTATACCCAGCCCACATCGCCCTCCAGGCCAGGCTGCTGCCGCTAGTCTGCACCGCCTCCCCAGCCGCCTGTATTACTGTGTTGAGATCTAGGAGCTTTGTAGCTTAGGGCAGGTAAGGTTTTGCCTTAATGTTTCAATAGACAATAGGTGCAGGAGTAGGTCATTTGGCCCTTCGAGCCAGCACTGCCATTCAATGTGATCATGGCAGATCATCCCCAATCAGTACCCCGTTCCTGCCTTCTCCCCATATCCCCTGACTCCGCTATTTTTAAGAGCCCTATCTAGCTCTCTCTTGAAAGCATCCAGAGAACCTTCCTCCACCACCCTCTGAGGCAGAGAATTCCACAGACTCACAAACTCTCTGTGAGAAAAAGTGTTTCCTCGTCTCCGTTCTAAATGGCTTACTCCTTATTCTTAAGTTTCATAGAAACATAGAAAACAGGTGCAGGAGGAGGCCATTCGGCCCTTCGAGCCAGCACCGCCATTCATTGTGATCATGGCTGATCGTCCCCTATCAATAATTCGTGCCTGCCTTCTCCCCATATCCCTTAACACCACTAGCCTCTTCCCCTTACCTAACCCCATTGAGATAATAATCTGCCCCCTTGTTTTTGCCGCCAAAGTGGATAACCTCACATTTATCTATATTATACTGCATCTGCCCACTGTTACGACTCCCGAATGCAAGTACTTCAGAGCCGCGTAACACAAGTCAAAAACCAGGTTCAGGTTCAAAAAACAGTTTTAATAATTCATTTGAACACAAAACTCAAACCTGATATAAACAACCCAGTCAGGGATATGGATAAACCGACAAACAATTTAACAATGCTCCAGCCAACCACACCATGGGCCGTCGAACCGGAGATTCCAAAACTTGCCCAAAGAGATACAACCCTGAAACCAAAATACATGTAAACTCTAAGGTCAGCCCTTATCCGTCCCAATACAATATCTATCAACAAGGAATGGTGAAAATACACAAAGTTCTATGCCATGTGGTCAGGCTGCCTCGGCCCCCACCAACAGACTGCTTCAGTCAGAGTCCACGACGAAGAGCAGGAATTCTGGGAAGCTCTGGTCTTTATACTCCAGATGAGTCACCCGTCACCTGACGCAGCTGGGCCAATCGGGTACAGGAGCCTTTAACCCCTCGATTCCAGACTCACAGCCACGAGGCCTGTACTTGGGATAGAAACAGAGAAGTAAGTACATAGCATTCACCAGGGGGGGGGAAAGTGCCTAACACCCCCACCCAAAGATACTGAATAAGTTTCTGAAAATGAACTAAAAAAAACACCACCAAATTTCAGCAACTATTCAGTAACACAGACATCACTGGCGCGACAATGCATCAGCCAATACATCATCCTTGCCACGGATATGCCAGTCAAATGAGACAACCGCAAGGGAAGCGTCTCCAAAGCCTCAGAGTTACTCAGCTTTCCCTGCGTTACTGCCACAGACAACCGTGCCTCCCCCACATCACCACCCGTGTCAGGGGGCAGCACCACTGCAGCCAAAACATGCTTAGAAGGACTTAGCTCCGACCCATCAACCTCCACAGGCTCCTTCCTGTCGAACCAGTCCTTCATCCTAGACTGAGCAGAGGCAAGATTACCCATTGCCAGTTCGCATGCCCTCCTCAGTCTAGAGCGAAAAGTACAGACGTGGTCTAAAATACTACGTTTTGTATCCTCCTGCAACCATTTCTCCTTCAGGACCCTCAACGGACCACGTACAGTATGCGCGAACACCAGGTCAGCAGGACTGAACCCTAAAGACTCCTGCACGACCTCACGCACCGCAAACATAACTAGATGAACCCCCTCATCCCAGTCTTTTTCAAACTCCAGGCAGTAAGTCCTCAACATAGATTTCAAAGTCTGGTGAAACCTCTCGAGAGCTCCCTGGCTCTCAGGATGATACGCACTGGAGTAACAATGCTTAATATCTAACTTGTTGCCCACTCTTGTCCGAGGTAGAGGGCCCACACAATCAACTAGAATCCGCTCAAACGGCTCACCGACCACAGGGATTGGATATAAAGGCGCAGGAACAATCGATTGGTTCGGCTTTCCTGCCACCTGGCAAATGTGACAACACCTGCAGTGCTGTTTCACGTCCTTTTTCAACCCTGGCCAAAATAAATTCCGTAAGATGCGGTCATACGTCTTATTGACCCCCAAATGTCCACCCAGAGGACCATCATGAGCCAAACAGAGTATCTCGTCCCTATACCGACGAGGCATCACAATCTGATCAACCACGCTCCAATCATCATGCCCAGATATATCCAAGGGAGACCACTTTCGCATCAGTAAGCCATCCCTTAGAAAATACCCCTTTGCTGTGGAATCCATATCCCCCTCAGGCACTGCGCAGTCGCACAGATCAGATAAACCTGGATCACTCTTTTGCTCCTCAACCAGCCGGTCACGTGACAGTGACACCGGCACATTTCCAGACACTATCCCATCTTGAGATGGAGAAACACCCTTCACAACACAGGATCTATCATCCTGATCCCCAAAAATGCTCTCACTCAGGTCCACCACATCCTCAAACTTCGCCTGGCTCTTAGCCATAGCCCTCGTGACAGCACAAGCTGCGAAGACCTTTGGATGCTGCATAGCCAATCTATCAGGACTCTGCACCATCGGAACAGCCGTCACCTCAGGAGTGACTAAAACTCTACCTCCTGCCAAGTCATTCCCCAAAATCACAGAAACTCCCCCAACGGGAAAACACGGCCGTAACCCAACAGTTACCCGGCCTGAAACCAACTCGGACTCGAGACGCACGGTATGCAAAGGCACTACCATGTCATCCATCCCGAATCCTACCACTGGGACACTTGACCCAACCGATGATTCCCCAGAAAACGGCAGTACACCATCCAATATAAAGGACTGAGTAGCACCAGTATCACGCAAGATGGATACTGGAACTCTGTCACCCCCATCCTCTAGAGAAACAAAACCATTCATGATGAACGCAGAATAATTCCTACACTCATCAGACTCAGGCACCTCAGGTACGACAGGTGCCTTCTGTGCACCCACCAAAGCCACAGGCTTTGCATTTTTCTGCTTCAGAACGGGACACGACTTTAACATGTGCCCTCTCCTTCTACCATAGTAGCACACAGGACCTTCATCAGTCCTTACATTTCCGTCAACCTTATCAGCTCGGACATCCCCCTGTATCAACGTGCTGCCATTTGCAGGCACAGAAACAGCTTTGACACTGCCACCGGCGACACCACCCCGATCAACCGGCCGTGCACCAAAACTATAGGATCGCCCAACAAAATCAGATTTATGAGTCAATACATACTCATCTGCCAACACTGCAGCCTTAGACACCTCATTCACCTTCTGCTCATTAAGGTAAGTAGTAACCCTCTCAGGGAGACAGTTCTTAAAGTCTTCCATAATTATCAAGGCCCGCAGTAGCTCAAAATCTTTCACTCCTTGAGAAGCGCACCACCTGTCAAAAAGTGCCTCCTTCTCCCTAGCAAACTCCACATAAGTCTGACTATCAAACTTCCTAAAGCGCCGGAACTTCTGCCGGTACGCCTCTGGAACTAATTCATAAGCCCTTAATACTGTAGACTTCACACACTCATAGTCCAGACTGCTTTCAACAGATAAAGACGAGTACACCTCCCGTGCTTTACCCACAAAGACACACTGCAATAGCAAGGTCCACACGTCCCTAGGCCACTTCAAGGACAAAGCCACCCGTTCAAACACTGTGAAATACTTGTCCACATCCTCCTCACGAAATGGGGGAACCAGGCGGATGTTCTTGCTCATATCAAACTCCCGTTCCCTAGAAGAAACCCGGGAATTATCTATTTCTTTTTCCCGCAGCTGAAATTCAGCCCTTTTGGTTCCCTCCTCAAGCTCAAGCCGTTTCATTTCAAGAACATGCATGAGCTCTTTCTCTTTTAACAAAGAGGCAATTCTCTGTGACTCAAGCTCCATCTCCTTCAGTTTAATAATGGCCTCCATGTTCTGACCAGGCTGAACAGAAGGTGGGGGACTGTCTGTACCACCAGGCAAAACCCCAGCCTCCACCAACGCAGCCCACAACTCCGATTTAATGGAGTGTTTCTTTGAATGCTTGTCAATAGTCACGGCATAGTTCTCAGCCAGCAAAATCAAATGCTCTTTCGTACATCTATCAAACAACTCCCGACTAGGAGCCTCAACAAATTCTTTCACCTTAAATTCCATTTTCTAATGTAGCACCAAACCACCAGCTAAAACTTGGGCCTTAATGCTACCACAAACAGGGAAGAAAAAATTCCCTCTCAACACACAGACTTCCTCAGTCCAGAAGCCTACCAAAAATACCCCCTAAAAACGTCTAGGGTCCTCAAAACTTAGGACGAGCCCCCATTTTGTTACGACTCCCGAATGCAAGTACTTCAGAGCCGCGTAACACAAGTCAAAAACCAGGTTCAGGTTCAAAAAACAGTTTTAATAATTCATTTGAACACAAAACTCAAACCTGATATAAACAACCCAGTCAGGGATATGGATAAACCGACAAACAATTTAACAATGCTCCAGCCAACCACACCATGGGCCGTCGAACCGGAGATTCCAAAACTTGCCCAAAGAGATACAACCCTGAAACCAAAATACATGTAAACTCTAAGGTCAGCCCTTATCCGTCCCAATACAATATCTATCAACAAGGAATGGTGAAAATACACAAAGTTCTATGCCATGTGGTCAGGCTGCCTCGGCCCCCACCAACAGACTGCTTCAGTCAGAGTCCACGACGAAGAGCAGGAATTCTGGGAAGCTCTGGTCTTTATACTCCAGATGAGTCACCCGTCACCTGACGCAGCTGGGCCAATCGGGTACAGGAGCCTTTAACCCCTCGATTCCAGACTCACAGCCACGAGGCCTGTACTTGGGATAGAAACAGAGAAGTAAGTACATAGCATTCACCAGGGGGGGGGAAAGTGCCTAACACCACTCACTCAACCTGTCCAGGTCACCCTGCAACCTCCTAACATCCTCTTCACAGCCACCCAGCCTCATAATCTAAATCAAATGAACCACATAAATCTAAATCAAATAAAGTAAACAAATCAGAAGCGGATTTGCAATTTTGTTTGTTTAAACAGAGAAGTATGAAATCAGAGTATAAAACAAAGTGCGGGAGAAACTCAGAAAAGTAGCTGTGGAGGACTTTGTCCCTGTCACAACTGACAATGTTTCAAGTTGGGACCCGACCAGATTGATATTGATAGACTTTGTTTAGATCACTTAAGAATGCCTCTGAAAACTCTACTAGGCTGGTCATGATGTATTGTGTAACTTTTCTTTACATTCAATGAGAATTGCTGCCTGCCATTTTATTTAGTGCAGTGATTTTTCAGTCGGTGGGGGCGCTGCGAGTCGGCTGCCCTGTCAGCAGCGTGTCCGTTATTTTGACATCTTTTTGTTTTTTTTTGGATTTGGCTAAGTGTTTACATAGAAACATAGAAAATAGGTGCAGGAGGAGGCCATTCGGCCCTTCGAGCCATTCATTGTGATCATGGCTGATCGTCCCCTATCAATAATCCGTGCCTGCCTTCTCCCCATATCCCTTGACTCCACTAGCCCCTAGAGCTCTATCTAACTCTCTCTTAAATCCATCCAGTGACTTGGCCTCCACTGCCCTCTGTGGCAGGGAATTCCATAAATTCACAAATCTCTGGGTGAAAAAGTTTTTTCTCACCTCAGTCTTAAATGACCTCCCCCTTATTCTAAGACTGTGTCCCCTGGTTCTGGACTCGCCCCACATTGGGAACATTTTCCCTGCATCTAGCTTGTCCAGTCCTTTTATAATTTTGTATGTTTCTATAAGATCCCTCCATATCCTTCTAAACTCCAGTGAATACATCTGTCATCTTTCCTCATATGACAGTCCCGCCATCCCAGGGATCAATCTCGTGAACCTATGCTGCACTGCCTCAATCACAAGGATGTCCTTCCTCAAATTAGGAGACCAAAACTGTACACAATACTCCAGATGTGGTCTCACCAGAGCCTTACACAACTGCAGAAGAACCTCTTTACTCCTATACTGAAAGCCTCTTGTTATGAAGGCCAACATTCCATTAGCTTTCTTCACTGCCTGCTGTACCTGTAAGCCAACTTTCAGTACAAGGACGCCCAGGTCTCGCTGCACCTCCCCCTTACCTAACCTAACCCCATTGAGATAATAATCTGCCCCATTGTTTTTGCCGTCAAAGTGGATAACCTCACATTTATCTATATTATACTGCATCTGCCACGCATCTGCCCACTCACTCAACCTGTCCAGGTCACCCTGCAACCTCCTAACATTCTCTTCACAGTTCACACTGCCACCCAGCTTTGTGTCATCTGCAAACTTGCTAGTGTTGCTCCTAATTCCCTCTTCCAAATCATTAATATATATGGTAAACAGTTGAGGCCCCAACACTCGCCACTGCCTGCCATTCTGAAAATAACCCATTCACTCTTACTCTTTGCTTCCGGTCTGCCAACCAATTTTCTATCCATGTCAACACCTTGCCCCCAATACCATGTGCTCTCATTTTAGTTACCAGTCTCCCGTGCGGGACCTTAGCAAAGGCTTTCTGAAAGTCTAGATACACTACATCCTTGTACCCCTTGCACCCCTTCATCCATTTTACTTGTCACATCCTCAAAAAATTCCAGAAGATTAGTCAAGCATGATTTCCCTTACTCTTTTCCCATAGGAGTAGATAGGGGTCTGCCATTCTTAATAATAAAGTTGATATTAACAAATTTATCCCAAGTGTATTTTGGACTAATTTTTTTTCCAAATTACTACAGTCAAGATTTTAAATACAAATGACAGTTTTAAAAATGATGCAGCTTCTGGACAGGAAAGCATATCTCTATATTTGTAAAATGGACATTAACACATTAAATGGAATGTATTCGTCCTGGGTTCGATGTGATAGAATTCCAGTTAGCGTCAAGAATATCGTCTGCAGCCCGCAGCTTGTTTGTATGTACAGCTGTACAAAAATCTGGTCACTAAACATGGGAGGACCTGTACCTAGAATGCACTGCTGGAGAGGAGATGGAGGCAGAATTGTTGGTGGGTTTTATGAAGTGTCTGGACGAGCACACCGATCACTGAAACATTGAAGACTGTGGGTGAACTGTGTCCCTCTCTACCTCTCTCCCTCTCTCCCCCTCTCCCCTCCCCTCTCAAATATGAGGTGCTGCTCCTCTAATTTACGGCCTCACTCTGGCCATGGAGGAGGCCCAGGACAGTAAAGTCTGATTCGGAATGGGAGAGGGAGTTGAAGTGCTGAGCCACCGGGAGATCAGGTTGGTTATTGCAAACTGAGTGTAGGTGTTGTGCGAAGCAATCGCCAAGCCTGCACTTGATCTCACTGAGGTTGATCATATGCTGAATAATCCAACCAGAATTTTGTTTGGAAGTGGAAAAAAATAATAGAAATTGCTTTCTTTGCAACGTGTAAAAGGAGATGAGATACTGTATTGTAATTTTGCTGCATGTCATTGTGGTATATATCATGTCTTGATTGGTGAATATGTTTCGTTTGTGACTTTATTTGAAGCAGAAATAATATGTGAATGCTTCATTGACCATAATTCTGACTGGTAACTATGCACTTTGTCCGAGCACATTATCGCACGTGTCATGCAAGCCGTCTTAAATGACCACTTAAACTGTCATTTGGCAACCTAAAAAGCTGCCTAGGTTGCCCGGCTGGCAACAGGGAAAAAAAGTTAAGCGAGAGCTCTGGTAAATGAAAGTAGTCATGTTTAGTAATTCGGTGCATATCCTTTGCACGCAATGACTGCGTGAAGTCTGCGATTCATGGACATCACCAGTTGCTGGGTGTCTTCTCTGATGATGCTCTGCCAGGCCTGTATTGCTGCCATCTTTAGCTTATACTTGTTTTGGTGGCTAGTCCCCTTCAGTTCTCTCTTCAGCATATAAAAGGCATGTTCAATTAGGTTCAGATCGGGTGGTTGACTTGGCCACTGAAGAATTTACAGTTTTTTTGCTTTGAAAAACTCCTTTGTTGCTTTAGCAATATGTTTGGGAACATTGTTTTGCCGTAGAATGAACCGCCGGCTAATGAGTTTTGAGGCATTTGTTTGAACTTGAGCAGATAGGATGTGTACTTCTGAATTCATTATGCTACTACCATCAGCAGTTGTATCATCAATGAAGATAAGTGAGCCAGTGCCTTCCAGCAGCCATACATGCCCATGCACAGATGAGGTGGTATGCTTTGGATCTTGCGCAGTTCCTGCACTCCTCCATACTTTGCTCTTGCCATCACCCTGATCGAAGTTAATCTGCGTCTCATCTGACCTTTTTCCAGAACTGTGGTTGCTCTTTTAAGCACTTCTTGGCAAACTGTAATCCGGCCATCCTATTTTTGCGGCTAACCAGTGGTTTGCATCTTGCAGTGCAGCCTCTGTATTTGTGTTCATGAAGTCTTCTGTGGTCATTGACAAATCCACATCTGACTCCTGACGAGTGTTTCTGATCTGTCGGACAGGTGTTTGGGTATTTTTCTTTATTTTTGAGAGAATTCTTCTCATCAGCTGTGGAGGTCTTCCTTGGCCTGCCAGTCCCTTTGCGATTAGTAAGCTCCCCAGTGCTCTTTTTTCTTAATAATGTTCCAAACAGTTGATTTTGGTAAGCCTGAGGGTTGGATGATGTCTATTAACAGTTTTATTCTTGTTTCTCACTCTCATAATGGCTTATTTGACTTTCATTGGCACATCTTTGGTCCTCATGTTGATAAACAGCAATAAAAGTTTCCAAAGGTGATGGAAAGACTGGAGCAAAGTTCTCTTATAAACACCTGTGAAGCCATGTGTCCCAAACATTGTGCCCTGAAATGGGGGGCTGTAATTTCTACATGGTGAAACCAAAAGGTATAAAAATGGCCAAACATTATAGAGGACACTGTTTGATCTGTGCCACTCCCACTTGAGCAACATGCAGTTGTTTGAGTAGCATAAATTTGGATGATGGAAAATATGCTGTTAACGTGAATGTGATGGATTTTTGCATGTTATGAAATTCCTGAATCCATTTGGCTTTGTGTATCTCATTTCAGATGGCATTGGATCTGTTCCCCTGTCTTGTATTTTACAGGTTATTTCCATGATCATTAGATAGAACACGTCAGAATTCACAAAAAGTGGTGTGTCATAATTGAAAAACCTTTGGAATTGGCATTTTATGGGATTGTTCTAGAAAATCAAATGCATTCATTTTTTATTAAGAGAAGTTTATTCAGGTTTGGTCCCAATTCAAATTGAAGGATCGTAAGATAGTGAGCCTATTTTAAAATAGATTTGTTAAAAAGGTTTGCTGTGAGTCCACCTCGTGTTCCACCTCAAACTCGCCTCCTCAAGCAATGGTGTGAGTAATTGTTCCTAATTTCAAACAATCATAGATTCACACAGTAGGAAAACAGGCCCTCTGACCACCGAGTTCACCAAGCAGCTATTTATATTAATCTTATTTAATTCTCTAACCAATTAGTCTACCAACATTTCAGATTTCTGTAAATTAGGTCAATTGTAACCTGGGGAGCTACTGTACTTCTGAAAATATGATATTTTAGTTATGAGGTAAATGTAATATAAAATTGGAAGAGCTGCCATTTTCTCCACCTAATTTGTTAGGGCAAATAAAAGCAGAACATTAATAATGTTCCTTCACCTATTACAGTAAAGCATACCCTGGGGAAGAATGCAAGGTTCAGCTTACAAACCTGAGGTTTGGTAAAATGTTTGCACAGTTCCAAGTACTTTATACATGTGGGTGGGGGTGGGGTGGAGAGTATGTTGTGCATATTTCTTGCTGCTTTCAGCATGTTCCCGTAGATATAAAATGTTCATTAACTCTTGGCACCCTTAGAATACTGATTTCCAATAAGATATTTCTTGCATAGAGGTATCAAAATACAATGTCTGAAACATTTCATGCTAATGGAATTAGGTTAGGTAGTAATTTTGTATGCATGTGCTTGTTCTAATTAATAAGTTGCTGTTTTCCATCAGATTTTAAAAAAACATTGTGGTTGGATAAGAATTCTGTTGGCTGGTTGAAAATGTACCAAAGTTCATACCTGGTCTCATGTTGCAATGCTGCATTGTTACTAAATTAGAGCAAAGGAAATAGTGTGAAGTAATTGAAGTGCATCATCATTGCAGTAGTTAAGTGAAATGTAGAAATTATTCTGTTCACCCTGATGAGACTTGGGGAGCCGCTGATTGGAAAGAAAGGGATATAATTTAAAACAGACTATGAGAGCCTTGAACTTTTTCATTCACTGGGTGGGGAATAGAATTGGTGCTTTATGATCCTAGCAGGCAATGATAGAAAACACAGCACTGAAGATGTTGGTCACGGAACAGGCTTGTGGCAGCGGCTCGACTGCAGTCTTCTTTCTTTTTGTCCTGTTAGGTGTATGTTTTTGGTATTAGTTTTACTATATTTTTAGCTGTGTATATGTGGGGGGGCCGGGGACGTTTAAATCTCTTCCCTAAACGGGGACGTGACCTTTCCCTGTCGAGTCTCCATTATCGTTAGGGCCTTACATCGTGGAGCCGGCGGCCTCCAATCTGAATCGACCTGGGGCTCCAGTCGCAGAGCCTGCGAACTCACCCTCGCGGAGCTGGCTGACCGGAGGCTGTGGTGGCGCTGCGGCTGCACCCGACTTCGGAGCGTGGAGCGCTGTGGGGTCGCGCAGCTGCAACCAGACTTCAGGCCCTGTGGACGGTAACATCGGGAACTTGCGGGTACCTGGTGGGAGACCGCTTTTCGGTGCTCCTGCAACGGCAACTTCACCCGCCCGAATCAAGGGGTTTAAATCGACCCGGAGCAGGGCCTTACATCGCCCGGTCTGGCTTAAACGGTCGGGGGACTTACCATCGCCCGGCGGGGGCTCTAACATCAAGAGCCTCGATCAGCTCGATGCAGCAGTTTGACTGCTTGACTGTGGGAGAAGAATAAAGAACAGAGAACAGGGAAGAGATAAGACGTTTGCCTTCCATCACAGTGAGGTGTGGAGATTCACTGTGATGGATGTTTGTGTGGAATTGTGTTAATTGTGTGTTTTGGTCTTTTTGCTGTTGTGATTGCAGGAACGAAATTTCGTTTGAACCTTGTATGTTTGAATGGCAATAAATGATACAGGATTGGGGTGAACGCCGAGAGGAAAATGGTTCTGAAATGGGATCTGATTCTCTGCATTATTTCCTGATAATGCAGAGATATAGTTCCCTAAACAGGAGAAGCAAAATGTAGAGTTATTTTTATGTTTAAGGCAGCTCCTTGAGTTGGATATTGCTACATTTCAACCAGAAAAAATAACAGAATAGTAACAGTTGAACAGCTGTTAGGTCAGTGCTACAGTTGACCTTGGCGTCTGTTGGCAAAGGGGAAGGAAACGCGTCCATTTAAGTTCTCCCCTGTTGATGTAATCTGTTCAAGAAGGAACTGCAGATGCTGGAAAATCGAAGGTACTCAAAAATGCTGGAGAAACTCAGCGTCTATGGAGCGAAGGAAATAGGTAACGTTTCGGGCCGAAACCCTTCTTCAGACTGATAGGGGGTGGCGGGGAGAGGGTCTAGCGAGTACAAGCCGAGTCTATCCAGTCTTTATTCATATGAAAGTCCTGACATCCCAGTAATCAGTCTGGTGAACCTTCCCTGTACTCCCTCTATGGCAAGAATGTGTTTCCTCAGAATTGGAGATCAAAACTGTACGCAATACTCCAGGTGTGGTCTCACCAAGATCCTGTATAACTGCAGTAGAACCTCCCTGCTCCTATACTCAAATCCTTTTCCTATGAATGCTAACATACCATTCGCTTTCTTCACTGCCTGCTGCACCTGCATACCTACTTTCAATGACTGGTGTATCATGACACCCAGGTCTCGTTGCATCTCCCCTTTTCCTAATCGGCCACCATTCAGATAATAGTCTACTTTCCTGTTTTTGCCACCAAAGTGGATAACCTCACATTTATCCACATTATACTTCATCTGCCATGCATTTGCCCACTCACCCAGCCTATCCAAGTCAACTTGCAGCCTCCTAGCATCCTCCTCACAGCTAACACTGCCCCCCAGCTTCGTGTCATCCGCAAACTTGGAGATGTTGCATTCAATTCCCTCATCCAAATCATTAATATATACTGTAAATAGCTGGGGTCCCAGCACTGAGCCTTGCGGTACTCCACTAGTCACTGCCTGCCATTGTGAAAAGGACCCGTTTACTCCTCCTCTTTGCTTCCTGTTTGCCAGCCAGTTCTCTATCCACATCAATACTGAACCCCCAATACCGTGTGCTTTAAGTTTGTATACTAATCTCTTATGTGGGACCTTGTCGAAAGCCTTCTGAAAGCCCAGATATTACACATCCACTGGTTCTCCCTTATCCACTCTACTAGTTACATCCTCAAAAAAATTCTATAAGATTCGTCAGATATGATTTACCTTTCGTAAATCCATGCTGACTTTGTCCAATGATTTCACCACTTTCCAAATGTGCTGCTATCCCCTCTTTAATAACTGACTAGCAGTTTCCCCACTACCGATGTTAGACTAACTGGTCTGTAATTCCCCATTTTCTCTCTCCCTCCCTTTTTAAAAAGCGTGGTTACATTAGCTACCCTCCAATCCTCAGAAACTACTCCAGAATCTAAAGTTTTGAAAAATTATCACTAATGCATCCACTATTTCTGCGGCTACTTCCTTAAGTACTCTGGGATGCAGCCTATTTGGCCCTGGGGATATATCGGCCTTTAATCCATTCAATTTACCTAACACCACTTCCCGGCTAAACTAGATTTCACTCAGTTCCTCCATCTCCTTTGACCCCCGGACCCCTGCTATTTCCAGCAGATTATTTATGTCTTCCTTAGTGAAGACAGAACCAAAGTAGTTATTCAATTGGTCTGCCATGTCCTTGTTCCCCATGATCAATTCACCTGTTTCTGACTGCAAGGGACCTACATTTGTTTTAACTAATCTTTTTCTCTTCACATATCTATAAAAGCTTTTGCAATCAGTTTTTATGTTCCCTGCCAGTTTTCTTTCATAATCTATTTTCCCTTTCCTAATTAAGCCCTTTGTCCTCCTCTGCTGCACTGAATTTCTCCCAGTCCTCTGGTAGGCTGCTTTTTCTGGCTAATTTGTATGCTTCATCTTTTGTTTTGATACTATCCCTAATTTCCCTTGTTATCCACGGATGTACTACCTTCCCTGATTTATTCTTTTGCCAAACTGGGATGAACAATTGTAGTAGTTCATCCATGCAGTCTTTAAATGCCTTCCATTGCACACAGTCAACCCTTTAAGAATCAATTGCCAGTCTATCTTGGCCAATTCACTACTCATACCCTCAGATACCTTTCTTTAAGTTCAGAACCCTTGTTTCTGAATTAATTATGTCACTCTCCATCCTAATGAAGAACTCAACTATATTATGGTCACTCTTGCCCAAGGGGCCACGCACAACAAGACTGCTAACTAACCCTTCCTCATTACTCAATACCCAGTCTAGATTAGCCTGCTCTCTCGTTGGTTCCACTACATGTTGGTTTAGAAAACTATCCCGCATACATTCCAAGAAATCCTTTTCATCAGCACCCCTGCCAATTTGATTCACCCAATCTATATGTAGATTGAAGTCACCCTTATAACTGTTTTTCCTTTGTTGCACGCATTTCTAATTTCCTGTTTGATGCCATCCCCAACTCCACTACTGTACACAGTGGCCTGTACACAACTCCCACACGTTTTCTGCACCCTAGTGTTTTGCAGCTCTACCCATATCAATTCCACATCCTCCAAGCTAATGTCCTTCCTTTTTATTGTGTTAATCTCCTCTCTAACCAGCAACGCTACCCCACATCCTTTTCCTTCTGTCTATCCCTCTTGGTCACCCTGGAGCCATGTCTCCGTGATCCCAACTCATAGTCATTAATAGCTATCTGCACATTCAACTCATCCACCTTATTACGAATGCTCCTTGCATTGAGACACAAAGCCTTCAGGCTTATTTTTACAACACTCTTACCCCTTATACAATTATGTTGAAAAGTGGCCCTTTTTGATTTTTGCCCTGGATTTGTCTGCCTGCCACTTTTACTTTTCACCTTGCTCCTATTGCTTCTACCCTAATTTTACACCCCTCTGTCTCTCTGCTCACACATTTAAGAAACCCACCACCTCTTTTTCTCTGTTTATTATTTTTTTCTTCATTCCCCCCTACATGTTGGGGGAAAGAAGTATAACCAAAGTTTATAAAAGCATAAAATATAGAAACAATATTCCCTTGAATAGTGTGCGCCATACAATAAGATTGTTGCGATGTATAATGTTAAATTGTATTGGTGTTTTAGGTAATTATGTTATTTTTCTCTCCCCTGTAGTTTGCTCCATGGGAACCAGTACCAACAGGTTGTACAGTACTCTTGCTCCAACTATCAGTGATAATGGTATTCCACAGTCCCAGGAATTTGTTGTTGAGACAGACTTGGAACCAGTTGATCCAACAGACCCAAACGAGCTCCTTAAAGAATGTCAAAAGGTCCTTGAAAATCGTCCACCCAGACTTCAGCGGGATTTTTTTTATCTAAAGAAAAGCAGTCAAGCAGGTGACTGCCGTCCAATCAAGGTCCTTCAGTGGAATATTCTTGCACAAGGTTTGTCCTGTAGAAAACTCTTTCATAATGTCTCTTTTCAAGATGGCCCTAGAATGCATTAATCATTATTAGAACGCATCTACTTTCCAATTCACCCACCGCTGCTAATTTTGAAAAGGAAGGCAAGCTATCCTGAATCTCTGCTTGTTTCTGCAACAACAATATTAAAAAAAGGATATTCACAATATATGGATAAAGAGCCCATAGTTGAGACTTACTTGCTTTCCTTGCTGTAGTGCATAAAATATGCTTTTAAATGGTTTTATTTCAAATTTTATGCCCAAACCATGACCTTTTTAGGCACTTTAACAGTTCCAGTGTCATATCCTGGGGATAAATACTTTCTATATGCTCATTGCACACTTTTTAATGTGCATGAAAGGTTTAACCATGGTGGAAGACCATACCTGAACCATGACTTGGATAAAATGCACATATACAAGTCAATTCAGTTCTTCCCACTGTGTAGTTTTTTTTCCTTCCTGTGGCTATCCTTGCCGTTCATTAAATGCAATTCGTTCTTTTCCATTTCATTGTTACTAAAATATTTTGATTTTAATTCTAATTCTGGTGCAGCTCTGGGAGAATGGAAGGATAACTTTATCAAATGTCCAAGAGAAGCTTTGAACTGGTCAGAGCGTAAATACCTGATCCTGGAGGAAATTCTAACCTACTGTCCAGATATACTGTGTCTTCAAGAAGTGGATCATTACTTTGACACCTTCCAGCCAGTTCTCAGCGGTTTAGGCTATCATTCGACTTTCTTTCCTAAACCATTATCTCCTT
This sequence comes from Amblyraja radiata, assembly GCF_010909765.2. NCBI lineage: Eukaryota > Metazoa > Chordata > Chondrichthyes > Rajiformes > Rajidae > Amblyraja > Amblyraja radiata. The sequence continues at coordinate 37,328,628 of NC_045956.1, read as the reverse complement.
GTTTGGATGTCGAACATAACAACGGACCAGATGGATGTGCTCTCTTTTTCCTGCGAGAGAGGTTTGAATTGATTGACAGTGTCTCATTGAGACTGGTAGCCAAGTTGTTGCAGACCAATCAAGTGGCCATTATCCAAACCCTCCGGTGTATTGAAACCAGCAGAATATTTTGCATTGCTGTTACACACCTGAAAGCTTGCAGTGGCTGGGAGCGGTTTCGTTCGTCACAAGGCTGTGATCTGCTTCAGAATCTGGAAAACATAACAGGGGCTGGTACTCCCCTTATTGTGTGTGGAGACTTTAATGCAGAGCCCACTGAGGACGTTTACAAACAATTTACAAAGTCCAGTCTCAATCTGAACAGTGCCTATAAACTGTTGAGTGAGGACGGGCAATCTGAACCTCCCTTCACAACATGGAAAATACGGCCCTCTGGTGAGAGCTGCCATACATTGGATTACATTTGGTATTCCCAACACGCATTTGCTGTGAATAGATTACTCAACTTGCCCACAGAAGAACAGATTGGTCCTAATCGTTTACCATCATTTCATTACCCTTCTGATCATTTGTCACTTATTTGTGAATTTAGCTTTCTTGATCAACTGGATTGATGACTCCTTTCAATTTGTTGCTGGAAGTGATCAGTTGAAGCTTGCCATCTTTCAAGTCCACTGCACACTCTTTGTTGAATCATTGATTTTGCTGTATGAATGAGAATAACACGCTCAGATGAAACAAGTGACAAACCCTGATTAAAGTGCCAGTGAAATTTCTAAATTCTGTTTCTTTGAAGCAATGCATTTATATAATTCTTGTTTAATTTGTTGTCCATGATCCTTGGTCAGCATTTTAGCCGTGCAATAAACAAATACCTAGCTTTGTTGCGTTATGCAATATTATGATTTACCTGCAATTTTGTCCCTTTGTGCCCCATGGTTGACTATGAAAGCAACAAATTTACCTCATAAACTATTCTCTAATTTTTGTTCCGGTTGAGTGCAAGCAAACACCTTATTCTGAACTACGATTATCCCAATGTAAACTGTTCAAGATAATTATTGCATTTAAGATGGTTGGAACATATAATTTTAATTATTTAAGTGCTAATGATTGTGTCATTTGTGTAATTTAACAAAAATAGGCAAGTGTTATTCGTTATTCAACCGTGTACGGAGTGCTGGGGTATGGACTAGGTTTGGGTGGCACTGATAGAGCTGAGTTCATTGTGACCTCTGGTACTGCGTGCAAAAGTAGCACAGTCTTGTGACCAGGCAGATTTATTTATGATGTTCTCGTTTCCCCCCCAATAGTCCAAAGATGTGCAGGTCGGCAGGTAATTGGTCACTAAATTGCCCTTTGTATGTGGACGAGTGATGGAATCTGGACGAAACAGAAATGTGGGCAGAATAAACAAAACAAATTATTGTAGGATCAATGCATGATGGTAAACATGTCTTGCTGGACTGAAGGACCTGTTGCCATGCCAAATGACTGCAACTAAGCATATGTCCATTGTAATACAGTAGATAATACCCTCAAATGGCTGCAAATCTGATTTGTTTCCCATCTCCTCGTGGTCTGCTTATTACATTAGGATCATTAGAGGTTGTCAAATTTCACTACACATGTCACATCAATTGGCAGCTGCTAAGTGAAGTCATCTTAACAATAAACAGCATTTTTAACTGTTCCAGTGTTGAAAGGTTATTGTCAACACAATGTGACAAGCCTTTGTTTAAAAAAATAAACAGATCAATCTGCTAAAATGGGAATTTCATTTAACTGCAGGTACTGCCAACAGCAATATTTGGACTTGCATGCTGGCAGTCCACTGGAAATACTTGAAATGTCTGAATTGGTTATTGGGAATAACTATTTTCCAGCTATTCAATCCTTTTTTTAAATCCAGTAATACGAAATGACCACTATTAGAGTAAAAAAAGGGTAAAGGTTTTCATTATTTGTTTCACAAACTGTATATTACAGGATAAAATCTAATGACTTAACAAAACTTCAATCCTTTATTCTAAAAATAAATCATGATTTGGACACTGAACCCAATTTTTGTCTAATGTATTGTGAAAGAAATGTAAATGATCATTTAGCTGTATTGTGCAGCCTGTTGCTTAGTTCTTTCTTTACCATGATGGTCAATTATTTAATGCTCCAGTTCTGTCATGCAATGTATAAAATTGCATTGTTTTAGAACATTCTGAATTAGAGTATTAAGGGATAAATCAAAGTGCTTGAAAATCTACTTCATTCCAAGCTAAATTGCAGTGAATACATAAAGACAGTTTAACTTAAATACACTTATTTTTGTTGTAAATGCCAATAATTATGCAGAGGAATGCATGAGGAATTTAGAAAGGCTACTTTGGAACTTTTTAAAAAGCTGGTAACTAAAGGCTTGTGATTTCAAAATGTTATTAAAAAAAAATAGAACTGCACTATTAATATGAATTTGGTGTTTGTTTCCTTAATTAACTTATTGTACACAAAAAATTGGTGCATTAATAGATAATAGGTGCAGGAGTAGGCCATACGGCCCTTCAAGCCATTCAATATGATCATGGCTGATCATCCACTCACCCAGAGTGCTACAGATCACACATTGTGTTGAAATAAGCATACAAGGAAAGAAAGTAAGTGTTCAGATTTCAGGGATTGGTGGACTTTTTTTAGTGTGCCTCACTCCTGGATAAATAAGTGTTACTGAAGGACTTAATTCAGAATAGTAATTTAGATGCAACCATTGCCATTTCTTTCAATGGTCTTCAAGTATGTTCATCAATAATCATACAGCATGGAAACAGGCCCTTTGGTCCTACGTCCATGCCAACCATAATGTCCCATTTCCTCATGTTTGCCCATAGCCCTCTTTCCTATCCATGTACCTTCCACATGTATTTTAAATGCTGTTATAATACATACCTCAACTACTTCCTGTGGCCACCACCCTTTGTAAATGTTGCCTCTCAGGTTCCTGTTTAATCTTGCCCCTCTCACCTTGAATGCAATGTTCAATTCGATTTGTAACTCCTCAGCAAATGATGCATGCAACAAGACCAAATGTGAGGAAGTGGCAAGTATCTTTTGTGCCACATTCATGGCAATAAATCACCACAAAGTGTAACCCTCTACTCTCACCAACCCTCCACCATAAACGTCTTGGGGTTACTATTGATAAGAAACTCAACTAAGTAGCTACTGTTACTTAAAGTTGTCAAAGGCTGAGTGAAGAGCCTCTTGGGTCCTGTCACCTTTTAACCATCTTTAAGGTAAAAGATTTTCTTTAAGGAAAATTTTTTTCACCCCACTTGCATGCAACTCCAACATTATGCAGCAAGGTCAACACCATTATGCAGCCTGCTAGGTTGACACCACACCAAACATTTCCTCTAATGCAGTGAAAACCTGGAAGTTCCTCACCAACTTGTCACCATGCAAAATTGGAAATGCTGTGTGTCACTGGATTCACGGCTTTGATCTTGTGTTAGGGATGGGCAATAAACACTGTCCTTGCCACTGACACCCCCACCCATAAAAAAAACTTAAAGCAGCTGAATTTACTGAATCAAATAAAACGTCACAGCTGGAGACTGAACATTTTAAAACAAAAAATGGGTTCTGAATTTTCGAAGAACTACAACAAATTCCTCGTGCACACCTGGAATCAAATAGTTTCGGTCATTGTAGTTGGGATGAGTTTGGTCAAAATTCAGTGCCACTATCCTTTCATTGAGCACAGAACACAATCTACTTAAAGGATTGAGTTCTTAAGATACCACATTCTGAATTTAGATCAGTAGTAATCAACTACTATCAACTAAACTTTGTATCAACTAAACTTTGTTCCCCTGTGTTTATGAAGTCATTTGTGGCTTACGGGTAGTTGTTTAATTTCCATTTTGTCTTTTCCATACTGAATTAACGATGTATCATAACGATGACTGCTATTATGAACTTGAATTTTCAGAAAGCTTTTGACAAAGTATCACAGAAAAGGTGAGTGTGTAAAATTTAAGTACATTGTACTGATGAGCCTAGAAAGTTAGTGGGCAGATGGGGGATGGGGGGGTCTTTTTCGATGTAACGTGGGTGTGCCACAGGAATCGATTCTTGCACCTTGGGAATGCAATAAATATCAATTACATAGAGGAGCAATAACCATATAACAATTACAGCACGGAAACAGGCCATCTCGACCCTTCTAGTCCATGCCGAACACGTATTCCCCCCCTAGTCCCATATACCTGCGCTCAGACCATAACCCTCCATTCCTTTCCCGTCCATATAACGATCCAATTTATTTTTAAATGAAAAAAACGAACCTGCCTCCACCACCTTCACTGGAAGCTCATTCCACACAGCCACCACTCTCTGAGTAAAGAAGTTCCCCCTCATGTTACCCCTAAACTTCTGTCCCTTAATTCTCAAGTCATGTCCCCTTGTTTGAATCTTCCCTACTCTCAGTGGGAAAAGCTTATCCACGTCAACTCTGTCTATCCCTCATCATTTTAAAGACATCTATCAAGTCCCCCCTTAACCTTCTGCGCTCCAAAGAATAAAGCCCTAACTTATAACCATATAACAATTACAGCACGGAAACAGGCCATCTCGGCCCTACAAGTCCGTGCCGAACAACTTTTTTCCCTTAGTCCCACCTGCCTGCACTCATACCATAACCCTCCATTCCCTTCTCATCCATATGCCTATCCAATTTATTTTTAAATGATACCAACGAACCTGCCGCCACCACTTCCACTGGAAGCTCATTCCACACCGCTACCACTCTCTGAGTAAAGAAGTTCCCCCTCATGTTACCCCTAAACTTCTGTCCCTTAATTCTGAAGTCATGTCCTCTTGTTTGAATCTTCCCTATTCTCAAAGGGAAAAGCTTGATCACATCAACTCTGTCTATCCCTCTCATCATTTTAAAGACCTCTATCAAGTCCCCCCTTAACCTTCTGCGCTCCAGAGAATAAAGACCTAACTTATTCAACCTTTCTCTGTAACTTAGTTGTTGAAACCCAGGCAACATTCTAGTAAATCTCCTCTGTACTCTCTCTATTTTGTTGACATCCTTCCTATAATTGGGCGACCAAAATTGTACACCATACTCCAGAATTGGCCTCACCAATGCCTTGTACAATTTTAACATTACATCCCAACTTCTATACTCAATGCTCTGATTTATAAGGGCCAGCACACCAAAAGCTTTCTTTACCACCCTATCTACATGAGATTCCACTTTCAGGGAACTGTGCACAGTTAGTCCCAGATCCCTCTGTTCACCTGCACTCTTCAATTCCCTACCATTTACCATGTACGTCTTATTTTGATTTGTCCTGCCAAGATGTAGCACCTCACACTTATCAGCATTAAACTCCATCTGCCATCTTTCAGCCCACTCTTCCAACTGGCATAAATCTCTCTGTAGACTTTGAAAATCTACTTCATTATCCACACCCCCCACCTATCTTAGTATCATCTGCATACTTACTAATCCAATTTACCACACCATCATCCAGATCATTGATGTACATGACAAACAACAGTGGACCCAACACAGATCCCTGTGGCACCCCACTAGTCACTGGCCTCCAACCTGACAAACAACCATCCACCATTACTCTCTGGCATCTCCCATTCAGCCACTGTTGAATCCATCTTGCTACTCCACCATTAATACCCAACAATTGAACCTTCTTAACCAACCTTCCGTGAGGAACCTTGTCAAAGGCCTTACTGAAGTCCATATATACAACATCCACTGCTTTACCCTCATCAATTTCCCGAGTAACCTCTTCAAAAAATTCAAGAAGATTAGTCAAACATGACCTTCCAGGCACAAATCCATGTTGACTGTTCCTAATCAGACCCTGTTTATCTAGATGCTTATATATATTATCTCTAAGTATCCTTTCCATTAATTTGCCCACCACTGACGTCAAACTAACAGGTCTATAATTGCTAGGTTTACTCTTAGACCCCTTTTTAAACAATGGAACAACATGCGCAGTACGCCAATCCTCCGGCACTATTCCCGTTTCTAATGACATTTGAAATATTTCTGTCATAGCCCCTGCTATTTCTACACTAACTTCCCTCAATGTCCTAGGGAATATCCTGTCCGGACCTGGAGACTTATCCACTTTTATATTTCTCAAAAGTGTCAGTACTTCCTCTTCTTTGAATCTCATAGTTTCCATAGCTACTCTACTTGTTTCCCTTACCTCACATAATTCAATATCCTTCTCCTTGGTGAATACCGAAGAAAAGAAATTGTTCAATATCTCCCCCCATCTCTTTTGGCTCTGCAGATAGCTGTCCACTCTGACTCTCCAATGGACCAATTTTATCTCTAGTTATCCTTTTGCTATTAATATACCTGTAGAAACCCTTTGGATTTACTTTCACCTTACTTGCCAAAGCAACCTCATATCTTCTTTTAGCTTTTCTAATTTCTTTCTTAAGATTCTTTTTACATTTTTTATAATAATAATAATAATAATATATCTTTTATTGTCATTGCACGTCAGTGCAACGAGATTTAGTGTGCAGCTCCACTGATGTACAAGAAAGGTAAATAAATACAATACATAAATAAACAAGCTGAATTGATTGACGTGACCATCTCCTCAAGCACCTCATTTACTCCATGCTGCCTATAATTATTGTAGATCTCTCTCTTTTTCCGAACCAAGTGTCCAATTTCCCTTGAAACCCATGGCTCTTTCCAATTTTCACTATTTCCTTTCAACCGAACAGGGACATAAAGATTCTGTACTCTTAAAATTTCACCTTTAAATGTCCTCCATTTCTCTTCCACATCTTTCCCATAAAACAGGCTGTCCCAATTTACTCCTTTTAAATCCTTTCGCATCTCCTCAAAGTTAGCCTTTCTCCAATCAAAAATCTCAACCCTAGGTCCAGTTCTGACCCTCTCCATAATTATATTGAAACTAATGGTATTGTGATCACTGGTCCCGAACTGTTCCCCAACGCATACCTCTGCCACCTGACCCGTCTCATTTCCTAACAGGAGGTCCAGCACCGCCCCTTCTCTAGTAGGTACTTCTATGTATTGCTGCAAAAAACTATCCTGCACACATTTTACAAACTCCAACCCATCCAGCCCATTTACAGAATGTGTTTCCCAGTCTATGTGTGGAAAATTGAAATCTCCCACAATCACTACCTTGTGCTTACTACTAATATCTGCAATCTCTGTACATATTTGCTCTTCCAATTCTCGCTCCCCATTTGGCGGTCTATAATACACCCCTATAAGTGTTGCTACCCCTTTCCCATTTCTCAGTTCCACCCAATGGAATATTTTTAAATTTGCCAATGGTGCTAAACTGGATGGGATTGTGGGGAAGATGCAATGAGACTTAGAGGTGACTAAGAGGGAAAGATTGGGCTAAAACATCTCCTCCTCCCTGTTATAGACATTTGTCTAATGGAAATTCACAAATCACTACCCAAAAATTGGAAGTGCAGGGTAAAATTTACTTTTCCAGAACTCACATGAACTAAAGATTTTCTTTTCAACTTTGGTTTCTTGACACGCATGCAAATGCCACGCGCTGCAACAAAAGCTCGTCAAAGGATGTAGGACTGCTGCAGGAGAGATCAGCCAATGCGAACATTATTGACTTGGTGTGTAAAGGAATTAGATAATCTAATTGAAACTTAGTTCTGGCAGGCTAAGCAGGTTGAATGTAGAAAGGATGTTTTCCTTGGCTGGGGTGTCACAGTCTCAGGTTTCTGCACAACAGACCAAGAAATATCTTCACTCAGAGCAGGTAGCATTCAAGTAAAGGCCAAGTCACTTGCTGCAAAATATTTAAGTGGCTGGATGCAAAAAGCATTTAGGCTAGCAAGAGCAGATGGGAATATGGTATTAAGATGGATGATCAGCCACAACTGTGTTGAATGGTGGAGCAAGCTCAAGTATGAATGCGTGCTCCTGTGCACTGTAACCAGGGACAGACAAACATTGAAAGAATACACAATCATGACAATTACTTCGTGGCTTCTCTCTCTCCATCACATCTGCTGCTGATACCATGTGGGATAATCTTTGTCTCCATTTTCCCTTGAGTACTTATCGGCCGAAGGCCTCCATCTTCGGACCTCACCGTATGGCAAATTGCCCTATCATGAAAATTACCTCAGGACTTAAACTGTTGCACTCAGAGAGGGAGGCAGGAAGATCAACCACTAGTGCGAATCATCCAATAATAATTTTTTAAACAATCTTTAAACTCTGGCACTCAACACGATTAGAAACATAGAAAATAGGTGCAGGAGGAGGCAATTCAGCCCTTCGAGCCAGCACCGCCATTCACTGTGATCATGGCTGATCGTCCCCTATCAATAACCCGTGCCTGCCTTCTCCCCATATCCCTTGACACCAATAGCCCCTAGAGCTCCAACTAACTCTCTTAAATCCATCCAGTGACTTGGCCTCCACTGCCCTCTGTGGCAGGGAATTCCATAAATTCACAACTCTGGGTGAAAAAGTTTTTTCTCACCTTAGTCTTAAATGACCTCCCTTTTATTCTAAGACTGTCCCCTGGTTCTGGACTCGCCCCACATTGGGAACATTTTTTCCTGCATCTAGCTTGTCCAGTCCTTTTATAATTTTGTATGTTTCTATAACATTCCCCCTCATCCTTCTAAACTCCAGTGAATACAAGCCTAGTCTTTTCAATCTTTCCTCATATGACAGTCCCGCCATCCCAGGGATCAATCTCGTGAACCTACGCTGCACTGCCTCAATCACAAGGATGTCCTTCCTCAAATTAGACCAAAACTGTACACAATACTCCCTATACAACTGCAGAAGAACCTATACTCCTATACTGAAATCCTCTTGTTATGAAGGCTTTCTTCACTTTATTAGCTTTCTTCACTGCCTGCTGTACCTGTAAGCCAACTTTCAGTGACCGGTGTCCCAGGTCTCGCTGCATCTCCCCCTTACCTAACCTAACCCCATTGAGAAAATAATCTGCCCCCTAGTTTTTGCCGCCAAAGTGGATAACCTCACATATTATACTGCACCACGCTAACATCCTCTTCACAGTTCACACTGCCACCAAGCTTTGTGTCATCCGCAAACTTGCTAGTGTTGCTCCTAATTCCCTCTTCCAAATCACTAATATATATGGTAAATAATTGCGGCACCAACAAGCCTTGCGGCACTCCACTCGCCACTGCCTGCCATTCTGAAAAGGACCCGTTCACTCTTTGCTTCCGGTCTGCCAACCAATTTTCTATCCATGTCAATACCCCCTACCCCCAATACCATGTGCTCTAATTTTAGTCACCAGTCTCCCGTGCGGGACCTTATCAAAGGCTTTCTGAAAGTCTAGATTCACTACATCCACTGGCACCCATATAACCATATAACAATTACAGCACGGAAACAGGCCATCTCGGCCCTACAAGTCCGCGCCGAACAATTTTTTTCCCTTAGTCCCACCTGCCTGCACTCATACCATAACCCTCCATTCCCTTCTCATCCATATGCCTATCCAATTTATTCTTAAATGATACCAACGAACCTGCCGCCACCACTTCCACTGGAAGCTCATTCCACACCGCTACCACTCTCTGAGTAAAGAAGTTCCCCCTCATGTTACCCCTAAACTTCCTGTCCCTTAATTCTGAAGTCATGTCCTCTTGTTTGAATCTTCCCTATTCTCAAAGGGAAAAGCTTGATCACATCAACTCTGTCTATCCCTCTCATCATTTTAAAGACCTCTATCAAGTCCCCCCTTAACCTTCTGCGCTCCAGAGAATAAAGACCTAACTTATTCAACCTATCTCTGTAACTTAGTTGTTGAAACCCAGGCAACATTCTAGTAAATCTCCTCTGTACTCTCTCTATTTTGTTGACATCCTTCCTATAATTGGGCGACCAAAATTGTACACCATACTCCAGATTAGGTCTCACCAATGCCTTGTACAATTTTAACATTACATCCCAGCTTCTATACTCAATGCTCTGATTTATAAAGGCTAGCATACCAAAAGCTTTCTTCACCACCCTATCTATATGAGATTCCACCTTCAAGGAACTATGCACGGTTATTCCCAGATCCCTCTGTTCAACTGTATTCTTCAATTCCCTACCATTTATCATGTACGTCCTATTTTGATTTGTCCTGCCAAGGTGTAACACCTCACATTTATCAGCATTAAACTCCATCTGCCATCTTTCAGCCCACTCATCCAACTGGCCTAAATCACTCTGCAGACTTTGGAAATCCTCTTCATTATCCACAACACCCCCTATCTTGGTATCATCTGCATACTTACTAATCCAATTTACCACACCTTCATCCAGATCATTGATGTACATGACAAACAACAAAGGACCCAACACAGATCCCTGAGGCACCCCACTAGTCACCTGCCTCCAACCTGACAAACAGCCATCCACCATTACCCTCTGGCTTCTCCCATTCAGCCACTGTTGAATCCATCTTGCTACTCCTGCATTTATACCCAACAGTTGAACCTTCTTAACCAACCTTCCATGAGGAACCTTGTCAAAGGCCTTACTAAAGTCCATATAGACAACATCCAGTGCTTTACCCCTTCATCCATTTTACTTGTCACATCAAAAAATTCCAGAAGATTAGTCAAACCTTTCATAAATCCATGTTGACTTGGACTAATCCTTTAACTGTTATCCAAATGCCCCATTATTATCTCTTTAATAATTGATTCCAGCATCTTTCCCACCACCGAAGTCAGGCTAACTGGTCTGTAATTCCCTGTTTTCTCTCGCTCCTTTCTTGAAAAGTGGGATAACATTAGCTATCCTCCAATCCACAGGAACTGATCCTGAATCTATTGAACATTGAAAAATGATCAATGCATCCACTATTTCTAAATCCACCTCCCTGAGGACCCTGGGATGCAGACCATCAGGCCCAGGGGATTTATCATCCTTCAGTCCCATTAGCCTACCCAATACTATTTCTCGCCTAATGAAAATTACTTTCAGTTCCTCTACCCCCTTAGATCCTCTGTCCTCCAGTACATCTGGGAGATTGTTTGTGTTTTAGTGACCTTATTATGGTGGATGTAACTAATAACTTAAGGAAGTAGCTCAAGAAATAGTGGATGCATTAGTAATAATCTTTCAAAACTCTTTAGATTCTGGAGTAGTTCCTGAGGATTGGCGGGTAGCAAACGTAACCCCACTTTTTAAGAAGGGAGGGAGAGAGAAAACAGGGAATTACAGACCAGTTAGTCTAACATCGGTAGTGGGGAAACTACTAGAGTCAGTTATTAAAGATGGGATAGCAGCACATTTGGAAAGTGGTGAAATCATTGGACAAAGTCAGCATGGATTTACAAAAGGTAAATCATGTCTGACGAATCTTATAGAATTTTTCGAGGATGTAACTAGTAGCGTGGATAGGGGAGAACCAGTGGATGTGGTGTATCTGGACTTCCAGAAGGCTTTCGACAAGGTCCCACATAAGAGATTAGTTTACAAACTAAAAGCACACGGCATTGGGGGTTCAGTATTGATGTGGATAGAGAACTGGCTGGCAAACAGGAAGCAAAGAGTAGGAGTAAACGGGTCCTTTTCACAATGGCAGGCAGTGACTAGTGGGGTACCGCAAGGCTCAGTGCTGGGACCCCAGCTATTTACAATATATATTAATGATCTGGATGAGGGAATTGAAGGCAATATCTCCAAGTTTGCGGATGACACTAAGCTGGGGGGCAGTGTTAGCTGTGAGGAGGATTCTAGGAGACTGCAAGGTGACTTGGATAGGCTGGGTGAGTGGGCAAATGTTTGGCAGATGCAGTATAATGTGGATAAATGTGAGGTTATCCATTTTGGTGGCAAAAACAGTTAAGCAGACTATTATCTAAATGGTGGCCGACTAGGAAAAGGGGAGATGCAGCGAGACCTGGGTGTCATGGTACACCAGTCATTGAAAGTGGGCATGCACGTGCAGCAGGCAGTGAAGAAAGCGAATGGTATGTTAGCTTTCATAGCAAAAGGATTTGAGTATAGGAGCAGGGAGGTTCTACTGCAGTTGTACAGGGTCTTGGTGAGACCACACCTGGAGTATTGTGTACAGTTTCGGTCTCCAAATCTGAGGAAGGACATTATTGCCATAGAGGGAGTGCAGAGAAGGTTCACCAGACTGATTCCTGGGATGTCAGGACTGTCTTATGAAGAAAGACTGGATAGACTTGGTTTATACTCTCTAGAATTTAGGAGATTGAGAGGGGATCTTATAGAAACTTACAAAATTCTTAAGGGGTTGGACAGGCTAGATGCAGGAAGATTGCTCCCGATGTTGGGGAAGTCCAGGACAAGGGGTCACAGCTTAAGGATAAGGGGGAAATCCTTTAAAACCGAGATGAGAAGAACTTTTTTCACACAGAGAGTGGTGAATCTCTGGAACTCCCTGCCACAGAGGGTAGTCGAGGCCAGTTCATTGGCTATATTTAAGAGGGAGTTAGATGTGGCCCTTGTGGCTAAGGGGATCAGAGGGTATGGAGAGAAGGCAGGTACGGGTTACTGAGTTGGATGATCAGCCATGATCATATTGAATGGCGGTGCAGGCTCGAAGGGCCGAATGGCCTACTCCTGCACCTAATTTCTATGATTCTATGTAATAACCATAGCTGAAAAACAGTAAAATATATATAGGTAGTGCAGAAAAAGCTTGGAGGACTGTTACTTGTGTTTGTTGGATAGTGTTGAATCTCATTTAAAACACTTGAGCATATAAAAGTCTAATCTAACATTCCACTGTAGCGTAAAGAGTAATGTACATAGAACATAGGTGCAGGAGGAGGCCATTCGGCCCTTCGAGCCAGCACCGCCATTCATTGTGATCGTGGCAGAGGCAATGTACCCATCTTTTGGGCGAAACATTCATCTGAATTCCCCTCAACTCATTTAATAGTGGTGTGACCCTAATAATAACCATTCCCCCATTTACATTATAAAACAGTTTCATAAGTAGCAGCTTGCTATGTTTAACTCATTTGCCGCACGTTCTACATTTCAGCATGACACACACTATTTTATCAGTGTATACACACTGGCGCATTCTGAAAAGCATATGAAGGGTGCGAGAAATGCAAATCTATTTTTTCAGCACATCTCTGCTCCAACACATCATTCTGGATTGCCACATGCTTTGGGGATCCTTGACAAAGATCCTTTGCTCTAATCTAGAATAACCTCAGCTGAACCTCTCACAATGCTACCATTTTAAAACATTCTGGATAGAGGCTAAATGGGAGATGCCAGAGAGTAATGGTGGATGGCTGTTTGTCAGGTTGGAGGCCGGTGACTAGTGGGGTGCCTCAGGGATCTGTGTTGGGTCCACTGTTGTTTGTCATATACATCAATGATCTGGATGATGGTGTTCATGATGATAAATTGGATTAGTAACTATGCATATGATACTAAGATAGATGGCGTTGTGGATAATGAAGTAGATTTTCAAAGTCTACAGAGAGATTTAGGCCATTTGGAAGAGTGGGCTGAAAGATGGCAGATGGAGTTTAATGCTGATAAGTGTGAGGTGCTACATCTGGGCAGGACAAATCAAAATAGGACGCACATGGTAAATGGTAGCGAATTGAGGAATGCAGTTGAACAGAGGGATCTAGTTCCCTGAAGGTGGAATCTCATGTAGATAGGGTGGTAAAGAAAGCTTTTGGTGTGCTGGCCTTTATAAATCAGAGCATTGAGTTGGGATGTAATGTTAAAATTGTACAAGGCATTGGTGAGGCCAATTCTGGAGTATGGTGTACAATTTTGGTCGCCAAATTATAGGAAAGATGTCAACAAAATAGAGAGTAGAGGAGATTCACTAGAATGTTGCCTGGGTTTCAGCAACTAAGTTACAGCGAAAGGTTGAACAAGTTATTCTTTGGAGCGCAGGTTAGGGGGGACTTGATAGAGGTCTTTAAAATGATGAGAGGGATAGACAGAGTTGACATAGAAACATAGAAATTAGGTGCAGGAGTAGGCCATTCATGGCTGATCATCCAACTCAGTATCCCGTACTGTGACGTGGATAAGCTTTTCCATTGAGAGTAGGGAAGATTCAAACAAGAGGACATGATTTGAGAATTAAGGGACATAAGTTTAGGGGTAACATGAGGGGGTAACATGAGGGGGAACTTCTTTACTCAGAGAGTGGTAGCTGTGTGGAATAAGCTTCCAGTGGAAGTGGTGGAGGCAGGTTTGATTTTACCATTTAAAAATAAATTGGATAGGTATATGGATGGGAAAGGAATGGAGGGTTATGGTCTGAATGTAGGTAGATGGGACTAGGTGAGAATAAGTGTTCCGCATGGACTAGAAGGGCCGAGATGGCCTGTTTCCATGCTGTAATTGTTATATGGTTATATAGAGGTTCACCAGAGCTGCAAACTGTAATTGATAATGAAAATTGTTGTTTCATTAATAATGTACAACATACACTAGTTTATTCCAGTGAAGCATTTGTATTTAAACTATTACTACTGAACCACATCATCGGCAACCCCTCAGAGTTGGGGAGGGATTGCCTATCTCGTAAATGTTTTTAAAATAGGAACTTGGTTATTTGAGGAGTCTGATTCCTACACCAGGCACAACCAGGAGAGGAGGCTACGCAAAACGCTGCAGAGGGAGAGACGAAAGCAGGAGATGTCAGGCAAGCTGATTCAGTGTGCAGTATGTGGGAGGTGAAGGACACTGCTGGTGCCTCTGGCTGCTACAAATGTGAGAAATGCATCCAGGTACAGCTCCTGAAGGACCGTGTTGGGGAACTGGAGAAGCAAATGGATGACCTCAGGTTCGTCCGAGAAACTGAGTCGTTCCTCGACAAGTCCTACAGTAAGATTGTTACACCTAAGGTACTGGAAGAGAGAAGGTGGGTGACGGTGAGAAAGGGATGAAGCATGGAATGCAAACGTCCCCGTGTGTTGTACCTCTTGTGAACAGGTTCACCCACTTAGAAGCTGTTGGGACAGAAGACGTTATTACACTGAGCGGCGGACTGGCTTGCGAAGCAAATAGGGTTGTTGAGCCAAAACCAAAGAGGCCAACGTCAGGCAACCCCATTGTAGTGGGAGACTCTATTGTGAGAGGTACGGACAGGGGTTTCTGCGGCAACAGACGGGATTCGAGGATGGTGTGCTGCTTTCCTGGTGCCAGGATCCAGGATGTCACGGACAGAGTGCAGAAAATCCTAAAGGGCGAAGGTGAACAGCCGAAGTGGTAGTGCATGTCGGCACAAACGATGTCGGAAAGAAGGGGATGAATATTTTGCAGCGTGACTTTAGAGAGCTCGGAAAAATGCTGAAAAGCAGGACCTCCTGGGTTGTTATCTCCGGTTTGCTTCCAGTTCCTCGTGCTGGTGAGAGCAGGAACAGGGAGATACGGGACCTGAATGTGTGGCTGAGGAACTGGTGCACGGGGTTCTTAGATTCTTAGATCACTGGGATCTGTTTTGGAGTAAGGGGGAATTGTACAATAGGGACGGATTGCATCTTAACAGGTGGGGGACCAGCATTCTGGCAGGCAGGTTTGCCACTGCTACACGGGTGGTTTTAAACTGAATAAGGGGGGTGGGGTGTCAAATGGGATAGTCGAGGATGGAGTTAAAGGGAAAGGGTTTCTTAAATGTATGAGCGGAGAGACAGACGGGTGTAAAATGAATTTAGAAGCAATAGGTAGCAAGGTGAAAAGTAAAAGTGGCAGGCAGACACATCCAGGGCAAAAATCGAAAAGGGCCACCTTTCAACATAATTGTATAAGGGGTAAGAGTGGTGTAAAAACAAGCCTGAAGGCTCTGTGTCTCAATGCAAGGAGCATTCGTAATGTGGATGAGTTGAATGTGCAGATAGCTATTAATGACTATGATATAGTTGGGATCACGGAGACATGGCTCCAGGGTGACCAAGGCTGGGAGCTGAACATCCAGGGATATTCAATATTCAGGAGGGATAGACAGAAAGGAAAAGGAGGTGGGGTAGCGTTGCTGGTTAGAGAGGAGATTAACGCAATAGAAAGGAAGGACATTAGCTTGGAGGATGTGGAATCGATATGGGTAGAGCTGCGAAACACTTGGGTGCAGAAAACGCGTGGGAGTTGTGTACAGGCCACCTAACAGTAGTAGTGGAGTTGGGGATGGCATCTAACAGGAAATTAGAAATGCGTGCAACAAAGGTAAAACTGTTATAATGGGTGACTTCAATCTACATATAGCTTGGGTGAATCAAATTGGCAAGGGTGCTGAGGAAGAGGATTTCTTGGAATGTATGCGGGATAGTTTTCTAAACCAACATGTAGAGGAACCAACGAGAGAGCAGGCTATTCTAGATTGGGTATTGAGTAATGAGGAAGGGTTAGTTAGCAGTCTTATTGTGCGTGGCCCCTTGGGCAAGAGTGACAATATGGTTGAGTTCTTCATTAGGATGGAGAGTGACATTGTTAATTCAGAAACAAGGGTCCTGAACTTAAAGAAAGGTAACTTTGAGGGTATGAGACGTGAATTGGCCAAGATAGACTGGCAATTGATTCTTAAATGTTTGACGGTGGATATGCAATGGAAGGCATTTAAAGACTGCATGGATGAACTACTACAATTGTTCATCAAAGTTTGACAAAAGAATAAATCAGGGAAGGTAGTGCATCCGTGGATAACAAGGGAAATCAGGGATAGTATCAAAACAAAAGATGAAGCATACAAATTAGCCAGAAAAAGCAGCCTACCAGAGGACTGGGAGAAATTCAGTGCAGCAGAGGAGGACAAAGGGCTTAATTAGGAAAGGGAAAATAGATTATGAAAGAAAACTGGCAGGGAACATAAAAACTGATTGCAAAAGCTTTTATAGATATGTGAAGAGAAAAAGATTAGTTAAAACAAATGTAGGTCCCTTGCAGTCAGAAACAGGTGAATTGATCATGGGGAACAAAGACAAGGCAGACCATTTGAATAACTACTTTGGTCCTGTCTTCACCAAGGAAGACATAAATAATCTGCCGGAAATAGCAGGGGACCGGGGGTCAAATGATATGGAGGAACTGAGTGAAATCCAGGTTAGCCGGGAAGTGGTGTTAGGTAAATTGAATGGATTAAAGGCCGATAAATCCCCAGGGCCAGATAGGCTGCATCCCAGAGTACTTAAGGAAGTAGCCGCAGAAATAGTGGATGCATTAGTGATAATTTTTCAAAACTCTTTAGATTCTGGAGTAGTTCCTGAGGATTGGAGGGTAGCTAATGTAACCCCACTTTAAAAAAGGGAGGGAGAGAGAAAACAGGGAATTACAGACCAGTTAGTCTAACATTGGTAGTGGGGAAACTGCTAGAGTCAGTTATTAAAGATGGGGTAGCAGCACATTTGGAAAGTGGTGAAATCATAGGGCAAAGTCAGCATGGATTTATGAAAGGTAAATCATGTCTGACGAATCTTATAGAATTTTTCGAGGATGTAACTAGTAGAGTGGATGAGGGAGAGCCAGTGGATGTGTTATATCTGGACTTTCAGAAGGCTTTCGACAAGGTCCCACATAAGAGATTAGTATACAAACTTAAAAAGCACACAGTATTGGGGGTTCAGTATTGATGTGGATAGAGAACTGGCTGGCAGACAGGAAGCAAAGAGTAGGAGTAAACGGGTCCTTTTCACAATGGCAGGCAGTGACTAGTGGGGTACCGCGAAGCTCAGTGCTGGGACCCCAGCTATTTACAATATATATTAATGATTTGGACGAGGGAATTGAATGCAATATCTCCAAGTTTGCGGATGAAGCTGGGGGGCAGCGTTAGCTGTGAGGACGATGCTAGGAGGCTGCAAGGTGACTTGGATAGGCTGGGTGAGTGGGCAAATGCATGGCAGATGCACTATAATGTGGATAAATGTGAGGTTATTCACTTTGGTGGCAAAAACAGGAAAGTAGACTATTATTTGAATGGTGGCCGATTAGGAAAAGGGGAGATGCAACGAGACCTGGGTGTCATGGTACACCAGTCATTGAAAATAGGCATGCAGGTGCAGCAGAAAGCGAATGGTATGTTAGCATTCATAGCAAAAGGATTTGAGTATAGGAGCAGGGAGGTTCTACTGCAGTTGTACAGGGTCTTGGTGAGACCACACCTGGAATATTGCGTACAGTTTTGGTCTGCTAATCTGAGAAAATACATTCTTGCCATAGATGGAGTACAGAGAAGGTTCACCAGACTGATTCCTGGGATGTCAGGAATTTCATGTGAAGAAAGACTGGATAGACTCGGCTTGTACTCGCTAGAATTTAGAAGACTGAGGGGGGATCTTATAGAAACTTACAAAATTCTTAAGGGTAGATGCTGGAAGATTGTTCCCGATGTTGGGGAAGTCCAGAACAAGGGGTCACAGTTTAAGAATAAGGGGGAAATCTTTTAGGACCGAGATGAGAAAAACATTTTTCACACAGAGAGTGGTGAATCTCTGGAATTCTCTGCCACAGAGGGTAGTTGAGGCCAGTTCATTGGCTATATTTAAGAGGGAGTTAGATGTGGCCCTTGTGGCTAAAAGGATCAGGGTGTATGGAGAGAAGGCAGGTACGGGATACTGAGTTGGATGATCAGCCATGATCATATTGAATGGCGGTGCAGGCTCGAAGGGCCGAATGGCCTACTCCTGCACCTAATTTCTATGTTTCTATGTAACACAACTGTTCTTAGAAGATGGGGATCGGCCACAATTGTTATATAAGTCCTTTCTACTGTTTATCTGTAATAGCAGAAGACAATTTCCTCAAAGGTTCTAAGCTACTACACATCTCAGTGAGATGTTGAATTTGTATCTCAGTCCTTATCTTGAAAGTGTCTTTGAGGCCTTTCTTTAAGCCTACTAATTTCCTTTTTCTATTGGCAAGCTGCTCACCAGCTCAATTTATGCATACTCAACACTGAAGATTTTGGCCTTTGTAAAAGCATGACTACAATCCTAGTCAGAGATTCTTCCAAACATTTATGCCAATAGTCAAGTTTTTTTTTCCAGGTGTTTTCCCATTGTCTCAAGCCTCACAAAGGATGAGGCAAATTTAGATTACCACGGCTTTGTAAAGGATAGTTTTAGATGTGTCTTTGTGTGATTTTTGAACTCCCAGCAAGATACTCTGCTGAAGGCAAGGCTGCTTCAATATAGCTGGTTCACCATCTAGATTTGCCTTCTGGGAGAGATGGCTGTTGAGGTAAGCAAAACTTTTACAGTTTTCATTTATCAATATTTAAGGAACACTATGTTAATGAACCATGGAACTGTTACGACAGTCAAAAACGCAAACTTCCCTTTTAATACCCGTGCAAAACACTTCAACTGCTTTAATCAATGTTTTACTTTTCCATTTTATGTAAATACAACAGAGGATCCAGCCACTCAGCCCTTCGTCAGCATTCCACCCATCAGATTCCATTGATTTCCGTCCAACTGTCTTGCCACCGACCCAAAATAGATGGGGTGCATTTAGCCATTCCTGATTTGGGGACATTTAAGATATAACATTTTCATCTCTTACCTCTTTAAAGAAGATGCATAGACACTTAATATACTTTGTATTTCTTTACCAAAACAAAATCAAAACAGGATTCACTGTTAAAGTTTGGTAAAATCTACTTGAATACACTTTGAAACAAGAGTACAACAAAATAGAATATACTTCAAATGTTGAAACCGTACAAACATCTTCAGTCAGAACACTGGTAATCTCCCTATTCAATCATTACTTCAATGCCAAAATCCAGTTTTAAAAAGCAGGTGGTTATGACGGGATTAACATCATTTTGTTTTGGTCCATTTCTTTCAGCTTTTTGAATACATTTGAACAGTGAGCACTGGTGAAATCTAAAGGCAGTACCAGGGTAAAAGGGAGAGAGTTCCCTTGGGGGTGCTGAATAGCAAGAGCTGAACATTAACTGCATATCGTACCTTGACTGTCCCAACAAAAAAAGAACACATTCCTCTCTCAAACACATCACAGTTCATTGTCACTATGGAAATAAAAATTGATAAGATGGATGGACAAAAGGATGTTAATTATAATTTAATGTAACAGTTTTCTTTTTAAAATATTTGGGTCCTGATGACGAGACTTCCTCTTTAATTGAAGTCAGCAGGTTTAGAACTACCTGAAAAGGAACAGATCATTACACAAAGCTAGACTGAGCAGGACCTTTAAGTGGCAGGAAAATAAAAGTAAAATGTTTATACATACACCAAGGCAAAGTGACACAGGCATTATTTAAAAAAAGGTATAGCCAAAGGTCGGTCACTTAACTTGACCAGAATCTATGTGTCTGGCAGGCTCTAACTACCATAAAATAACATGTTACTCCATAACAATACTGTGCTTCGTGAAAGATTAAAAAGAGCTTTTAACAAAAAGCTAGTTCGTACATAGCTTATTTTTTTTAAATGGAAAAAACTCAAATTGTCATTTAACATTGCTCACTAAATGTCATTATACAAATCCTGAAAATACACCAAACCTCCAAATAAAAGCAGTAACTTCCATTTCAACTAATCCTTCACATTCCGTATGGTTTGTATAGAATTCACTTAGCTCCAGTAGAAGGAAAAGTACTGTGCACAGAGCGTTGTTTAAACAAATGTTGGTATTCCATTGAAATGCAATGGGCAACATTCAGTTTTAAAAGAACCAGTGTTACCAGGAACTTGCTTGCAAGCAACCAATGGCAAAAAAAAAGTCTTGCATACATACAGCTTAGCTGGCCAAACTGGTGGATGGTGATCTATTCCAATTATATGATCCTGAAAATACAGCAACCATTCTACTAATCATTTTAATAATTAATTCCAGGGGAAACCAATGAGGCTATATCCCAAAATGAAACATGATGTGGAAGGTGGGGGACAAGGTTGGAGGGAGGGGCTTGATAATGTTAATTATGGAATAATTAGGGAACATTTTATTTCAGAAAATAGCAGGTCTTAAAACTGGACAGGTGAATGTTAACAAACAAGATATGGGATTACTGTAATGGAATGTTAGAAAAGAAGACATATAGTCTTCTGCTGAAAATGTTAGATTACAGCTGCTGTGAACTGCGTCATTATTAGTAATGTGGCAAAGACCAGTTCACATTTTAGCTCAGCACCTTCACTGCTATGCCCAACCAGACCTTATACTGAAGTTGTACATAGGGAGCAGAAGTAAAGTTCCTGATACCACTTGTGCTTTAGAATTTCTGAAGAACTCTGAGAAGCATTCCATTCCGATCACCAAAACATTAATGTTTCAGAAGTTCTTTGCGTAGCTTTAAAATGTAGTGAAACACATGGTCCCATTTGTGGATCAACATGCAATCAATTGCATTTGAATTCAGTAAAGTTTCATTTGTTCCTATTTGAAAAGTTTTTTTTGTCAGCATTTGATGATGTGGCTCAAATCCACGGCAAAGCATGGGATGGTAAAATGTTTGCTGGAAACATTCCTTTACAACTTGTAAATTAAAAATTACAAGCCCCATCGCGACCCTTCAAAGTGGCACTATTATTTTTCACCAGTCACCGTGGCTTCTGCCTCTGTTTTCATTGTCAAAGGAAGGGCAATGGAGGGTGCACTGACAACCACCCAGCGAGTCACCGTATTGCTGCCCTCCACTGAACGCTCTTCCTTGATCATGGGCATATTATGAACATCTGCACCCACCTTTGCAGCCGTACCCTCCTGCTTGACCTCTGCCCCTTTGATAACCGCAGTAATAACTCGAGCAGCACTCTGGCCTGTAGCTTGCTGTGCAGGCACTGCTAGTCTCATTACAGGTGTCCCCCCTGCAATGGACATAGGAGAAAGGGCTTGAATGGCTGCTTGTGCCCCAACTATGTTAATGCTGCCAGTTGTAGTCAAGCCTGCCTTTGTCTGTAAGTGGCACTGGGTTATCTGCGTTGCAGGGATGGTGATGATCTTTGTAGGCTGTATGGTGATCTTGTCTCCATTCTCTGCCGTAGAAGGAGACACCATTGTTGGGATGGTTTGGATGAGTACCTTTGGAGTAGACACAGTTGTGTTTGTGCTGGTTATTACTGTTGAAACTGGGTTCATTGACTGAACAGCCACCGTTGAAAATTTCTGTCCCGAAGAGGTCATTACCACAGGCACCTGCATTGCAACGCGGACTGTTCTGCTGTTGGAAAATAGACAAAAGGTAGTGAGGAATATTGAACTATTTTAAGGCTCAGTTCTTGTCACATGTGTGCGTCCAACAGCAATTGATTTTTTTTAAGGAAAGCACTACTAAACTATGTGCAATCTTAAAATATCATTAACCAGCATTGTCAACAGTGAGATGCAAACATTTTATCTTTTTCTGGGTTACAAAAGATATCAATTGCGTAAAAGGACACGAGTGCTGGAGTAACTCAGTGGGGCAAGCAGCATCTCTGGAAAACATGGATAGGTGACGTTTCAGGTCGGGACAAGAAGGGTCTAAACCCGAAACATCACATATCCATGTTCCCCTATGACGCTGCTGGACCTGCGGAGTTACTCCAGCACTTCTGTCCATTTGTGTAAACCAGCATCTTCGGTTCCTTGTTTCTACATATCAATTGCATATTTGAAATCGTCTTATATAATTTTGTTACAGCATTTAGACCCAAAAAATGTTTGTGATCTAAACTATATAAATCTATACTTTCTTTAAAGGCATTTCGGAATTGGAAACAAAATTGAGGGAAGACTCTCAAAACCTAAAACCATATGTTTGTCTAGTTTTTTTTTCCTTTTTGCATCCATTTCTTCCCAGCTTTTATTAATCATGCTTTGTTGAAAGAATTTCCAGGCATCCAAAAATTGCATCTAACCAGTGAAGAACCCGGCAATCTTTCTTCTCTGCATTGTCCTGACCACAGGCACCCATTGAAAATCGCACCCTGGCAGAAAACCTTTGTAACTGTGTTTGTTGATAGATTCATTAATAGAATCTTCCTGTTCCTAAAGAACAGGCTATGCTTGGCAAACCCACCACTCAAAACACCTGCCCCAAATGGCAAACATTTACCACTAACACAATGGAGCTATTACGGATCAGAAAGCCAATTTCAAAATGTTAGTGAGATGATCGCAGTACCAACTGCTTTAAAATTGAACAAGGATTAAAGTGACATGATTAGAAGTTCAAGTTCAAGTGAGTTTATTGTCATGTGTCCCTGTATAGGACAATGAAATTCTTGCTTTGCTTAAGCACACAGAAAATAGTAGGCATTTACTACAAAACAGATAAATGTGTCCATATACCATGATATAAATATATACACACATGAATAAATAAACTGGTAAAGTGCAAATAACAGAAAGTGGTTATTAATAATCAGAGTTTTGTCCGAGCCAGGTTTAATAGCCTGATGGCTGTGGGGAAGTAGCTATTCCTGAACCTGGTTGTTGCAGTCTTCAGGCTCCTGTACCTTCTGCCTGAAGGTAGCAGGGAGATGAGTGTGTGACCAGGATGGTGTGGGTCTTTGATGATACTGCCAGCCTTTTTGAGGCAGCGACTGCGATAAATCCCCTCGATGGAAGGAAGGTCAGAGCCGATGATGGACTGGGCAGTGTTTACTACTTTTTGTAGTCTTTTCCTCTCCAGGGCGCTCAAATTGCCGAACCAAGCCACGATGCAACCGGTCAGTATGCTCTCGACTGTGCACCTGTAGAAGTTAGAGAGAGTCTTCCTTGACAATCCGACTCTCCGCAATCTTCTCAGGAAGTCAAGGCGCTGATGAGCTTTTTTTGATAATTGCGTTAGTGTTCTCGGTCCAGGAAAGATCTTCAGAGATGTGCACGCCCAGGAATTTGAAGTTCTTGACCCTTTCAACCATCAACTCGTTGATATAAATGGGGCTGTGGGTCCCCCTCCTACTCCTTCCAAAGTCCACAATCAGTTCCTTGATTTTGCTGGTGTTGAGGGCCAGGTTATTGCGCTGGCACCATATGGACAGTTGCTCGATCTCTCTTCTGTATTCTGACTCATCCCCATCAGTGATACTCCCCACAATAGTGGTGTCGTCAGCGAACTTGATGATGGAGTTCGCACTGTGGTTCGCTACGCAGTCATGGGTATAGAGTGAGTACAGCAGGGGGCTGAGCACGCAGCCTTGAGGTGCTCCCGTGCTGATTGTTATCGAGGCTGACACATTTCCACCAATACGAACAGACTGGTCTGTGGATGAGGAAGTCGAGGATCCAGTTGCAGAGGGATGCGCAGAGACCCAGTTCTGCGAGTTTGGTAACCAGTTTGGAGGGGATGATTGTGTTATATGCCGAGCTGTAATCAATGAATAACAGCCTGACATATGAGTTTTTGTTGTCCAAGTGGTCCAGTGCGGAGTGGAGGGCCAGCGAGATCGCATCCACCGTTGATCTGTTGTGGCGGTACGCGAACTGCAGTGGGTCCAGGTTTTTGTCGAGGTAGGAGTTGATTTGCTCCATGATCAACCTCTCAAAGCACTTCATCACCACCGGCGTTAGTGCCACTGGTCGATAGTTATTGAGGCACGTCACCTTACTCTTCTTGGGCACCGGTATAATTGATGCCCATTTAAAGCAGGTGGGGACCTCAGACCTCAGAAGTGAGAGGTTGAAAATGTCCGTAAAAACTCCCGCCAGTTGGTCCGCACAGGTTTTTAGAACACGACCGGGTATACCATCGACAGAATAGCTACAGTTCAAATCTTATTAAACTTTATATGCAGTCTGTTCTTAGTCATTCCAATCTGTTTCAAGCCTGCATGTTCAACTCACTTTGTTAACTGTTGACAAAGCATGTTAACTGACTCTCTCTCCAAGAGTTTTGTGTACAGTTCTTGTCACCATTCTAGAAGGAGAGTGTATGAGAGGAGCCCAGGGCCTGATGGTCTGCAGCCCAGAGTACTCAATGAGGTGGCTCTAGAAATCGTGGATGCACTAGTGATCATTTTCCAATGTTCTCTCGACTCTGGATCAGTTCCTGTGGACTGGAGGGTAGACTTTTAAAGAAAGGAGGAAGAGAGAAAATGGGGAATTATAGACCAGTTAGCCTTACATCTGTAGTGGGGAAGATGTTTGAGTCGATTGTTAAAGATTTTATAGCAGTGCATTTGAAAAGCAGTGACAGTATTAGTAAATTGATAAACCCTGATCAAACGGGGTTTATACCCAAAAGATATTCATTTAATAATTTGCGACGCCTGTTTAATATAATGTACTCGCATAAAGTAGAGGAAGAAGATATATCAATTATTTCTTTGGATGCAGAGAAAGCATTTGATCAGGTAGAGTGGCAATACTTATATAAAGTACAGCAACAATTTAATATGGGAGAGAATTTTATAACATGGGTAAAATTATTGTATGATAAACCGATGGCAAGAATTTTGACTAACATGTTATCTCAAAAATTTCAACCATCAAGGGGTAATAGGCAGGGATGTGCGTTATCACCCCTGCTATTTGCCCTTATGATAGAACCCCTGGCTGAAAGTATAAGAATTCATCCGAATATTCAGGGCTATAATACCAGGGACTCAAAGAATAAAATCTCATTATATGCAGATGATATACTTTTATATATTACAAAGTCACAAACGAGCATACCAAATTTATTAAATTTAATAGAGGAATTTGGGTCTTTTTCTGGATATAGAATAAACTGGAATAAAAGTGAAATCATGACATTAAAACCTCAAGAACCTACACATTTATTGAAGTTCCTCTTTAAAATCGCAACAGAAAAATTTAAATATTTGGGTATTCAGATTACTAGAAAATATAAAGCATTATTCAACGCTAATTTTATACCTCTATTAAATAAACTTAATACGCTGATTAAATTTTGGAAAACACTTCCTTTATCATTATTAGGTAGAATAAATGCAATAAAAATGATCTTCCTACCACAATTACTATACCTATTTCAGTCTATATACCAAAATATTTTTTTTAAAAATTAGACTAATATTACTAATTTTATTTGGGACTATAGATCACATAGAATTACAAAAAAAACACTTATGTAAACCAAAAGAGGTCGGGGGACTTTCACTTCCGAATTTTATGTATTACTAGACCAAGTGCAGACCCGTTGGGTCTGTTTCCCCAATGGCGTTTGCGGGTGGGGGTGGGGGTGGGTCAAATCCTCCACCCCCCCACCAAATATTTTTTAAAAAACTGGCATCTCACCCATAGAATCAGCCCCAGACTCGGTTTGTACTCGCAAGATTTTAGAAGATTGAGGGGGTATCTTATAGAAACTTACAAAATTCTTAAGGGGTTGGACAGGCTAGATGCAGGAAGATTGTTCCAGATGTTGGGGAAGTCCAGAACAAGGGGTCACAGTTTAAGGATAAAGGGTAAATCTTTTACGACCGAGATGAGAAAAACATTTTTCACACAGAGAGTGGTGAATCTCTGGAATTATTACTGGGCAGTGCATATTAAGAATATAATTTATTGGCTGGATAGTTCTACCCAACAGACAGAATGGATAAAAATGGAGAAAGAGGATTGTCATCCTTGTAATATAGGAACGATCCTCTTCTCCCCGAAAAAACTGAATAACACAATATATAAGAACCCAATTATATATGGTACAATAAGAATTTGGAAACAAATAAAATTATCTTTAAAATTAAGAAATTTATCATTGTTAATGCCAATAGCGAATAACCCTTTATTTAAACCATCTCTTATTGATAAGACATATAACCAATGGGAAAGTCTCGGAATTAGAAGGATCGGGGATATGTACGAAATGGGAAACCTACTATCATTCCAACAATTACAATTAAAATTTAAACTGAAAAACAACCAATATTTTAAATATCTTCAGATATATATCTTCGAGGTGGTGGCGCGACTCACTGTTGCAGCGGCCCCTGTCTGTCTTTTTTTTATTTTTTGTCTCGTTAAATGTAATTAAATGGTTTTTTTTAAAATAGTGTTTTTGACTGTGTATATGGGGGGGGGGGGGGGGGGGTGGGGGAAACTTTGTAAATATCCCTTCCCTGTACGGGTGACCCGACCTTTTTCCTGTCGGGTCTCCGTTGTCGTTGGGGCCTAGCACCGGGGAGTGGCCTCCAGCCTGAACGACCTGGAGGCTCCAGTCACGGAGCCTGCGGAGCTGCAGACTTACCATCTGACGCATCTGAGCGTGGGGAGCGGTGGTGACTCGCTGCTGCGGCCCGACCACGTAGCTCGGAGGCTCCAGCTGCAGGTGGAGAGATCGCTTTCTGGAGCTCCCGCAACGTGACTTCTCCCGCCCGTGTCGCGGGGTTGGAACGACCCGTAGCGGGGCCGTACATCGTCCGGTGCGGCTTCATGGCTGTGGGACATTCCAGCGCCCACCGGGGGTTCCAACTTCGTGACATTTAGACCGGGAGCGGGGCCGTACATCGCCCCGCGCGGAGTAAAAATGGCCGTGGGACTTATCATCGCCCGCCTGGGGCATCGACATCGGGAGGAACAATGGTGCAGGGGAGAGAAAAGACTTTGCCTTCCATCACAGTGGGTTCACTGTGATGGATGTTTTTGTAAATTGAATTGTGTGTATGTCTGTAGGAAACGGAGTTTCGTTTGAGCCTCATTGAGGTTCAAATGACATGTAATAAATATTGATATTGATTATATTGATTTGCGATTTCATGAAAAAATATATACAAGGATATCAAAAAATAACTCCTGAATTATTGGAAGAAGCAATGAATATTGAAATTAATATCATTTATATAATAGTATTCTAAATATAGACCTACCATCGACAGAGGTACTTAGAGAAGAGTGGGAACGGGAACTAATGATAAAAATTACGAAGGTTACATGGAAAAAGTACTTGATATATATTCACAAATGTTCGATTAATGTAAGACATAATCTAATTCAATTAAAAATTTTACATAGATTATATTATTCAAAAACAGGATTGAACAAATTTTATCCAAATATATCCGCCATTTGTGATAAATGTCTATCCCAAAATGCAACTATAACGCACTCCTTAGTTTCCTGCATAAAACTTTATAGATTTTGGAGTGATATTTTCGAAATATTTACAAAATTATTTAAGATAAGAATGGAACCTAATACTGAAATGATTATATTTGGCGTAATGGAAGATGGGAATAAATTGAACACATCTCAAAATTTATTTTTTAACTATGGTTTAATAATAGCAAAAAAATTAATACTTAAATTTTGGAAAAATACATCAATACCAACGCTTAAAATGTGGATTGAAAGTATGTTGGACACCGCACATCTTGAGGAAATGCGATTCCTCCTAATGGATAAATCAGACCAATTCATAACGAGTTGGTCTCCATTGGTCGTCTTTTTGGAATCATAGTAAAAAATTGTACAACACAATTTTACAACACAATTGTAAAAAATATCTGTTTCAGGACTGGACGAGGGTTGGTCAAGATTATAAACAATGATCTCCTTACTTTAAAAAAAAAAATGTTTTATGTTTTATTCTCTTTTTTCTATTTTCTTTTTCTCAACTTTCTTCACTCATTCGTCTTTTTTCTTTTTCTTCACACACTATATATCTCACGTCTTTCTATCCTTTACTATCTCATTTCTTTTTCTTATTCTAATCTTTCTTTAATATAACAAAAAAAAAAAGAAGCTGTACATAAAATGTATTATGAAAATATATATTAGGCACTTTGGTGCCACATGATTGTACTTACTTCTAATAAAATTAAAATATTTTAAAAAAAAAGAAAAGCAGTGACAGGACTGATCAAAGTCAGCATGGATTTATGAAGGGGAAATCGTGCTTGACTAATCTGGCATTTTTTGAGGATGTAACAAGCAGAATGGATAAGGCAGAGCCAGTGGATGTGGTGAATCTGGACTTTCAAAAAGCCTTTAACAAGGACCCACACAAGAGATTAGTGTGCAAAATTAGAGCACATGGTATTGGGGGAAGGGTATTGACATGGATAGAGAATTAGTTGGTAGACAGGAAGCAAAGAGTAGGAATTAACGGGTCTTTTTCAGAATGGCAGGCGTGACTAGTGGGGTGCCGCAAGGCTCGGTGCTGGAACCCGTTATTTACAATATATATTAATGATTTAGACGAGGGAATTAAATGTAACATCTTTAAGTTTGCGAACGACACAAAGCTGGGTGGCGGTGTGAGCTGCGAGGAGGATGTTATGAGGCTGCAGGGTGACTTGGATAGGTGGGCAGATGCAGTATAATGTGGATAAATGTGAGGTTATCCACTTTGGTGGCAAGAACATGAAGGCAGATTATTATCTGAATGGTGTCAGATTAGGAAAAGGGGAGGTGCAACGACACCTGGGTGTGCTTGTACATCAGTCACTGGAAGTAAGCATGAATGTACAGCAGGCAGTGAAGAAAGCTAATGGCAAGTTGGCCTTCATTATGAGAGGATTTGAGTTTAGGAGCAATTCCTACTGCAGTTGTACAGGGCCCTGGTGGGACCACACCTGGAGTATTGTGTGCAATTTTGGTCTTCTAATTTGAGGAAAGATTATTGCTATTGAGGGACTGCAGCGTAGATTCACCGTTGGCGGGACTGACATATGTTGAAAGAATGGATCGACTAGGCTAGTATACACTTAAATTTAGAAGGGTGAGAGGGGATCTTATAGAAACATAAAATCCATAAAGGATTGGACAGGCAAGATGCAGGAAAAATGTTCCCGATGTTGGGGGAGTCCAGAACCAGGGGTTTAAGAATAAGGTGGAGGCCATTTAGGACTGAGATGAAGAAAAACTTTTTCACCCAGAGAGTTGATCAGCCATGATCATATTGAATGGCAGTGCTGGCCTACTCCTGCACCTATTTTTCGATGATTCTATGGTACGAGGCCTGGATCAGCGGGCTGTAGTTATAAGGAGAGGTTGGATAGGCCTGGATTATTCTCACTGAAAAGTAGGAGGCCAAGGGGCGACATTAAAGAGGCTTATGAAATTAGGAAGTGGGTTGATAGGACAGATAGCCAATTTTATTTTCTCGAGGGCAAAGGAGTCTAGAACTGGAGGACGCAGGTTTAATGCGAGAAGGGAGAAATTGAAAATAGGATACGAGGGGGGTGTTTTTCCACACAAAGGGCATGAATATCTGGACGTTGATATAATTACAACATTTAAAAAGGTACATGGATAGGAAAGGCTTTATGATGGCAAATGTGATTAATGCAGATAGGTATCACAGTTGCATGGACAAGGTGGGGCAAAAGGGTCTGTTTCTGCGCTGTACAATTCTACAATGCTATGATACTGTGGCTGTGGCTGAAGTCACCCATCAGTTACCCACATGTGGAGATGGGTCAGATAATGTCTGCATTCCAACGTTTTTTAAGTCCATGTGTAAATTTTTGAAGTTTGCAGCTTTTTTTAGTTATTATGCAAATGATTTCAGTTCAATGGACAATAGGTGCAGTAGGCCATTCGGCCCTTCGAGCCAGCACCGCCATTCAATGGCTGATCATCCCCCAATCAGTACCCCGTTCTTACCTTCTCCCCATATCCCCTGACTCTGCTATTTTTAAGAGCCCTATCTAGCTCTCTCTTGAAAAAATATTATATACTTATGTTTCTGGATCAGTTTAGAGCAGTTAATTCTGCCACGTAGGGGACAATAATGCTACAATTCAGACTATCCCAGCTCCCTATCACCCAGTTTCTTTCCCCTCCCCATCCCATCTGCCCATCACCCATACTCTCTTCCCACCAGAATCCCCCTCACTGCTCACTCCTCCCCTCTCTGTTGACCCCATCTGCCGACATTCTTCCTTATTCAGTTCTACTTTTGACCATTTCTCATCAGAATCTGCGGTCTCTCCACATCACCTTCTTCATTCTGAAGGGTCTCGACCCAAAACGTCACCTATTCCTTTTCTCCAGAAATGTTGTCTGACCTGCTGAGTTACTCCAGCTTTTGTCTATCTTCGGTT
The DNA here is from genome assembly GCF_010909765.2 of Amblyraja radiata. Lineage (NCBI taxonomy): Eukaryota > Metazoa > Chordata > Chondrichthyes > Rajiformes > Rajidae > Amblyraja > Amblyraja radiata. Next base: position 37,297,659 of record NC_045956.1, on the reverse strand, counting down.
TAAACTAACATCTGCAGTTCCTTCTTACACAATTCACGAGATAGGATATCCACATGTAGAGTTCATTCTAACTTTACTGACAACAGCAACATTTTTACAGTTTGGATATATTCATGTGCTTTGATAATTCATCTCCACTAAAAGCAAAGGAGTTTTGCCAATGTGTTATTGATGGCACTTACCAAAGCCAGGGAGAGGAGGAAGGCTGCCGCCCAGAACCTGCTGTGATATCTTTGCTGTGATCTCAATTTTCATGTGAAGTATGTTTCTTTTAAAATGGATTAGTTAGAGGATGGCTACACTGCTGCTTTCTTCTCTAAATAAAAATAAGCATTTGCTCATCTGTACATGTTTGAAAAGTCTTTCTATAAGTTTTACATCTTAAACAGTGGTTGAAAAGAAATGTTTAAGAAAGAACTGCAGATGCTGGAAAAATCAAAGGTAGACAAAAATGCTGGAGAAACTCAGCGGGTGAGGCAGCATCTATGGGTAGGCAAAAATGCTGGTGAAATGGTGACTGCAATACAGACTATATAATGCCTGCCATAAACAGATGAAGTTACTTGAACAATATAGTGGGATTTGGAAGAATTTTATTCCATTATGATGCCACCTACCCATTATGAACAAAAATCTTTCAAGAGTAGCATAGTGACACAGCTGGTAGTCCCACTGCCGTGAAGGGCTCTCACCGGAGGAGCTGATCCACGAGGTACCCCGAGTGAAAGACTCGTGGTTGTGTACGAGATTGCAAGTGTATGATCAAGAGTTTAACCGAGTTCCCACGGGTATGACAAGTTTGCCGTTTACTTGTCATTTCTGCGATGTTCCAAGTTCGTCTCCCGAGTTACTCTTGAGCCAATCCTTATTGAAGGTTTGTTTTAATAAGCAACAGTGTTATGTTTTAATAAGCAACAGTGTTAAAGAAGACCTCTCCACCCTGCGGCTTTGATTTAAAGATAGAATTCAGCGCGGCCGCATCTATTGATGTGACCTACAAAGGGAAAATGCGCACCATCCAGTGCCAGAGCAGTTATACTTATGATTTGTTTGAAACACATATATTTTAATTGAATTTACTGCCATGTCTACACACTGCGGGGAGACGGGAGATGAAATCTTTGAATGTGGACGGATGTGCACGTCAGATTGTTGTGAGACGGAGCTCAGGGTTCGCCTCCTGAGCTGCTTTGGTGCCCAGGCGTGAGTTGAGGTGGAGAGAGGTTGGGGGGGGGGGGGCGTCATTAATCTGTCTGGGGTGACATGGCCCATCGGGGAGCGGGTTCCTCTGGAGTTGGAGCGGGGCTGGGCTGGAGTTGCTGCTGGCTGTGGGTCTCTGGGTTCTCCGTGCTTGCAGTGGGCCTGGTGGGCCTGGGGGTCGGTGTCCCGTTGGTCCTGACGTCTCCGGCCACCCCCCTGGACAGGAGCTGAGACTGGGAATTGTACCGCCCTTGCCCCATCCCTCTGCAACTGCAAACAACCCCACTCTCCTTTCGTGTATGACTGCCTGGGCAGCCTGAGGGTGGCAGATGCACCCTGTGTGGAGTGGCCGCGGAGAGACTGCGGGGGGAGTACCTCACTCTGACTGTGAGAGAGACAGAGGCGCGCACACACACACACACAGTGTGGAGTTCCTCTGACTGACTGACTGTGTGTGGGTGTAGGGGGTGGGACAGAGAGAGAGAGACACACACACAGGCATCGTGGAGTACCTTTAACTGTGTGCGGGAGATGGAGACAGAGGCACACACACACACACACACACACACACACAACGGGCAGCGTGTACCTCTGTGTGTGTGTATGTAGGGGAGAGAGAGAGACACAGAGACAGTGTGGACCTCTGACTGTAGGAAGGAGAGAGGGAGAGAGAGAGGCACAGAGGCTGTGTGATGTACTTCGGCATGATTGGGGGAAGAGAAAGAGCGCACAGGACATAGGTCTATCTGTGTGTGTGGGAGGGAAGAGAGACTAAGCAGAATACATCGGTCTTATTGTGTGGGGGGAGAAAGAGAGAAATGGGGGGAGACGTATATACACACACAAAGCAGAGTTTCACTGTGTATGTGGGAGACACAGATGGACTGAGCACAGTACATCGGTCTTACTGTGTGTGGGAGAGGGGGAGAAAGAGACGTACACTCACAGAAGCAGAGTCTCTCAGCCTGTGTGAGAGGGAGGGAGGGAGAGAGGGAGAGAGAGAGACACACACACAAGATGGATGTGAAATGTCACCTGCCTGTTTCAGTGACAGGCACCCGCCGCCAGTAAATGAAGACACCCCCATCTGTCTCCCCCTCCTCTCCCCTGACACTCCACCCTCTCTCCTCCACCCCCCCTCCCTCCCCCCCAACCCCCCCCCCCCCCCCCCCCACCTTTCCCACCCAACTCCAGTCCCACCCGACCCCCTGGGAAACTGAAGGGAGCGACAATCAACTGCTGCCTGCCCGCTGAGTTAAAGAGTTCCCACGGTAGACTCACGATACACTAAGGTAAACGCACGGGCCACTACGTTCTTACAACGAGTTAAAATGTTTCAATTCTTAACCACAAGAATAAATTTGACTCGTGGAAAACTTTAAACATTTGATTTTTTTCAAGAGTTGACAAGTTTCATGGGTACCTGCCGTTAGCGCCACGAGTCTCTAAGTTGCGTCCATGAGTTCCGTACGTTAATCGTACGTTATTACCACGAGTTTTAACTCGGGGTACCTCTTGTGTCAACTCGCAACGTGAGAGCCCTTTCACCCTGCCAGAGAACTGGGTTCGGTCATGAGCTCAGATGCTGCCTGTGTGGAGTTTGTACTTTCTCTCTGTGACTGCATGGTTTTCCCCGGATTTCCTCCACGTGTGGGTTTGTCAGTCAATTGATTGGTCGCTTTAAATTGTCCCTCATATAGGGAGTGGATGTGAAAGTGGGAGAACAGGGAACTAGTGTGAACGGGTGACTGATGGTCGACATGGACCCAGTGGGCCAAACGGCCTGTTTTCACAGGGGCGGAAAACCCGGAGGGGACAGAGTGGACACGTCCCTTCCATGTTTTGAGAGGTGGGGGACACCCCCCGCCAAGTTTTTGTAATCCGGATTTTAAAATCCGGTGAAATCTCCGCTTTTCGCGAGACAGTGCGGGTGGGACAGATGATCGAGGGCGCCGAATGGGGGAGAGAGACGTCGGTCAGCAGGCAATGGGGGCGGGAGATGATTCAGCGCGATGATTGTAGGAGGGAGGAGTGAGGGGGGGGTGGGACTGAGGATAGAGCATGGTGATTGGAGGAGGGAGATATGGCACAGACCTGCGCTTCATCCGCAGCCAGGATGATCCCGGCCGGCTCTCCGGCGCTGTCCTGTCCCCACCCGAGTACCCCCGCCCCCCCCAGAGAGGTCGGCAGCAAAGATCCTCCGCTATATCTTTGGTCGGCAGTCAGACGGGCCAGCGCAGAGAAACAGCGCTAAACCCAGCTAACTCTGCCTGTCCCGCCAGGTGAGTTTACAACCCTTCCTGGACTTGCGGGAAATATGGCCAGCGTGGAGAAGCAGCGCTGGTATCTCGTCAGTCCAGACAGGGCTGTAGTTAACCCGGTGAGACAGGCAGAGGTAAGCTGTATTTAACGCTGGATTGAGCCTCCGATGCCTCGCGCGCGCGCATGTGTGTGAGTGTGCGCATGCGCGCGCGGCCGCCAAGAAATTCTGTCCCCCGGTCCCCTCCATGTTTTGACAGCGGTTTCCGTCTCTGTGTTTTCATGCTGTATCTTTCAATCAATCAAAAAATGGAAACTAATAGCATGGGTTAACAAGCACAGTGTTAACCTGCACACTAAACAGAGTGCAAAACATTCCATTTCTCCTTTCCAGCTTTCTCTCCATAACTACAATCAGTCTGAAGAAGAGTCCCAACCCTATCGATGCCTATCCATTCCCTCCACAGATGCTGCATGACCCATTGAGTTACTCCAGCACGTTGTTCAAGAAAACCGGTTAGGTAAACAACATAAATCTACAAATGAAGTAGCTTTCCTACAAACTTGAAGCCCCCAACTGCATGCTCTGCACCAAATGTGCTGCAGTCCAAATGGCTTTGATCAGTCATTAAAACTCAGCTGAATGTGAACTTGTCCAGCTGGTGTATTTAGATTTCATTGAGTGGAAATCAAAAGCTAATCAAGATATCATTTTTTTCCCTCTAGTTCTAACTGCAAAAGGATTTTTTTTGTAATATCTCTGCTTCTTTCAAGGTTGTTGTACACGCAATTCATCAAATTGATAGTGGTTCTCTTCCCACAGACTTTGCCTGACCTGTTGAATACTTCCAACATATCAAGACGGGCAGAGATTTGAGAGACAGCAGCATGCTCCAGAATTCTGGAACTGGGGCAGAGTTTCCAAGGGATGGGGGTGGAAAGAATAACATGGGTTTCAAAAGAAATGAGAACAACCAGTGGTGAAAGGGAACCGTTTACAGCATGTATCAGATGGGAGTCAGGCAGAAATCACTTTAGTGCATTGGCTTCAGTAGGTATAGAGTGTGACACAGGAACCGAGTGAGCTTGTTGAAGGTAAAAGGGAAATATGGGAGGGAGAGGACACAGAGAGATTGGGAATAAAGTTAGGGAAGCTGGTAGAAAGATCAGAAGTGGCAAAAGGCGAGACCAGCGACAATGAAAAAGGATCCCATCACTTTATTGTGTAGTTAAGCATAGTTTAGCTCAGCTTAGTTTTGTTTAGAGGCACAACATTGAAACAAGCCCTTTGGCCCACCGAGTCCATGCCAACCAGCGATCACCCATACACTAATACTAACCTACACATATACTACCTTTACAGAAGCAAATTAACCTACAAATCAGGACGTCTTTGGAATGTGGGAGAAAACCCAGGCAGTTACTGGGAGAACGTACAAACTCCACGCAGTCAGCACCCATAGTCACGATCGAACCCGGGTCGCTGGCGCTGTAAGACAGCAACTCTACCGCTGTGCCACCATAATGTTTTTTTGGGTGAGGACGCCAAGTGCATTCAAGGAGTGTTTCGGAAAAGGCTTTAATTTGCAGAGCGTTCCCTTGCTCTCGGACTTTGCAATCCTACAATAGGAAATATGGTGATCACAGCAAAGTTCCCACAAATAACAATATGGTAATGACCTGATGATTTTATTTACATTAAAAACATTGATTGTGACATCAGTCACTTTACGTTGCATTAGAGAAAAGCTCCCCATTGCTCCCCAATGATCCAGAAGTAGGGGAGCACAAGGTCTGATGGTGCTTGATATGGAGCAGCCCCATGTGGTGATAGATAACTAAGCCAGGTGCCCACTGGTACAACTGGTTGACTTCTGGAAATTTTAAGTGCACATAATCTGAGAAGGAAAGTTAAAGGGGACAGTAGGGTTGACGGGGAGCAATATTTTGGTGGGATAGATTAAAAGGGAGAAGATAAAAAAGGATATGTCATCAATTAATTCAGTAATAGAGAGAGGACATTGGCTTTCAGATGGAAAAGAATCAGTTCTGATCAACGTCATCCACCCAAAACATTAACACTGTTGCTCGTTCCACAGAGGCTGACTGTTTCCAGCAATTTCAGTTTTAATCACTTTTGCATCATGGTGCAGAGAAGAATGTAAGCAGCATGCAGCCAACTCCGTCCATAGAGTGGTAGCAACAATCAATGTAGCTTCTCCTTCAAGAATTAGCCTTTGTCCCTTTCATAGAAACATAGAAAATAGGTGCAGGAGTAGGCCATTCGGCCCTTCGAGCCTGCACCGTCATTCAATATGATCATGGCTGATCATCCAACTCAGCATCCTGTACCTGCCACAAGGGCCACATCTAACTCCCTCTTAAATACAGTGAATTTATTCAATGGATAATCAGATCTTCATTATAGTCCATCAGTCCATTACACTCTGGTTTCAAACAGGGATCCAAAACAAATTTCTGTCACACACCCAACCAAATTAGCATTTATTGTAGAAACTGCTTACCTTGGCACGGTTGTGGTTACTACTGGTAGGGAGGTTGTAGGCACCGAAGATAGGACTCCGCCGTGACTAGCTGACGAGACCTTCACCGCTGTGGTCCTCCCCAGCTTCACAACACTCTGTGGTGCTGCATTCCTCGGCCCTCGAGAAGCTGCCACAGATTTTGAGGAAATGTGAGAAGAGATTTTTTCTATGAACGGGGAAGCTCCTTCAGGTAAATGGCCAACTACATCAGTCTGGAGCTCAGGGGTATACGATCCCTCATTGTTGGCATCAGTTTTGTCTTCATCAATAATTACCAGGTTCTTGGGCATTTCTTTGAATTGATAGACCAAGCGTTGGCCTTCCACCTTGGCCAGGATCCCTCTTTGGTAGTAGTACCTAAAGAAAGAAAAAACATCAGTTTTTATATAATGCCTTCTATGATCCCAAGATATCCTGGCATTATTTATTTTCACTGAACCAGTTCTGTAGTGTATGAAGATCAACAAAAAGACTGCAGGATAGTGGAAATCTGAAATAAAGACAAAATATTCTGCAAAGACCATTGAAATTTCCATAAATCCTTTCAGTACAGAGACAACTACATGAATTTCAGACATCTCAAAGGTCACTATCATCAAAGATAGTCACAAAAAGCTGGAGTAACTCAGCAGAGCAGGCAGCTTCTCTGGAGAGAAGGAATGGGTGACGTTTTGGGTTGAGACCCTTCTTCAGTATCTTCAAGAGAGACTTCAACAAAATAGAACTGAAAATTTGTTGTGGTCATTCACACTGGGTAAATCAGCTAACTATCTCGCCTTGAGCCTTACTTGACAGTGCACGCATAAACCAGGATGAGAGGTGGCACTGATGACCAGAGATTGAACCTAGGAATGATCTTAAGGATGAATTTGTTATTGTTTTTTTTTAAATCTGTACTTTCTCTGTCGCTGTAACACTATATTCTGCGCCCCGTTTCTTTACTCTTTTGCACTACTTGATGTATGGTAATCCCAATATAAAAATGTTAGCAGCATCACCATCTCCAACCATAGAGTCCTACCCTCTACACCAGTGGTTCTCAACCTTTTTTCAGTGATGTACCCCCTGTGAAATATTTTTTCAGCCAAGTACCCCCTAACCAGCGCAAAATTATAGGCCTACATATATGTAGGCCTATATTTTAAAATCTCACGTACCCCCTGGAGTGCCTTCACGTACCCCCAGGGGTACGCGTACCCCCATTTGAGAACCACTGCTCTACACCATACAGAATGCTCAACTATGGGGGGCACTTCTGTAGCATCATCTACTGTGGAAAGCCCCACCCGGGCATTTAACCAAAGTCAACCACTGTAAAGCTCCCCTGGAAGATGGAATGCCATCCACACACTGTACATGTTCGGTTAACCAAAGCTTTGCTCCCATCCAATCTCAAGTCACATGAGCAAGTCACTGGAGTAATTCAGCATTTTAGGCTGTATCTCTGGAGGACATGGACATGGATAGACGATGTTTTGGGTCAGGATCATACATTTCTCTGTCCTGTCTTCACTATGTGGATTGGTTCAAACAACTCTTATTTTTCAATATTCATTCCTCATGTTACTGGTTTTCCCTGCACCTACAACCCAGCTGGGATGCCACCTGCTCTCGAGGCTCATTGGTTTTCAGTTGGCATTTGAGCTTGCCAGTCAAAGGTAGCGGCAACATTTAGCAAAGTCTGCTATGGAATTGAGTCACAGGTACCCAGGTCAAGGACAGAATCATTGTTGTGAAGTATATTTTCCAACGAACACTGACTGCCTCTCTCCTTGATGGCGCATCCCCTGCATCTTGGTCATACAGCACGGGAATACTATTCATCCCACAGTGTTGATGCCAACCATCAAACATCCATTAATCCCATTTAATTCTCTCTACATTCTCACCAACATCCTTGAAATCACCGACACACGGGGCAATTTACAGTGACCAATTAACCTACGAACCCTCATGACTTTGGGAAGGAAACCAGAACAGCTGGAGAAAACTCACATGAGTCACATGGAGAATGTGCAAACTCCAAAAACAGTACCGGAGGTCAGGATTGAAACCAGGTGTGAAGTAACCCCCCTTCCCAACTCCGAGCCATGTGGGTCACAGATGGTTTGGACACCTTTGAAGAATCCTCACGTTATGACTAACTGCAACTGATAGAACAATGTACCTTCAACCCACCATCAGTTCTTTAGGTCATGTTGGAACTTCGTTTTCAACTATTTGCAGAGCTGTTACTTTTGAGATGAGATTGGGGCTTCCAATCCAAAAATGCCTTGCATTTGCAGCCAATTAACTTTTCCATCTCCTGGTTATTCCCACCAAGCTGTCTTGGTGTTCCCACCAGTCCTGCTCCTTTTTGATAGGCGTCTTAATGGATACTTCAAGGCAGTCCAGGCACCATAGACTCACTGTTACCTTGGAAGGTGGGTGTTGATGTTATCAGTTGTTTGAGCAAGCTGTTTGAGAATAGCCATTTTCTCAGGGCCTTTGAGATCTTAATTTCTGATAATCTAGTGGCCTAATTTCAGTTGCTGATTTGGGACCATTTGACGATGGAAAGAAATAGAGAGATTAAACGAGAAATTACCAGTTTGAAGTTTGATCTTTATTTTATGAGGGATTACATGAAGAAGCCCGCCAGACCGCATGCGCGTCAATCTTCAAAGTAGCTGTATGAACCCACAGAATAGTTGCTGACCTAAACTATAGAGAGATTGAAGGAGAGAACTACCGAATGATCTTTATGAGAATAGGGTTGGCAGTGGAGGGCACGTAATCCCTCATCGCAATTTCTCAGAAAATAAAGATCAAACTTCAAACTGATAAGTTCTCGTTTAATCTCTCTATTTTATTTCGAAGTCACGTGAGTGACTACGTGAAGCTTTCAAGGCTCTGTGGTTTCATACTGTGACAAACTGTGTGAAAACACTAAAACAGATAAACCATTAATGGCAGGAAAAACATGAGGTATTAATATCACGATGCTAACTTGCATACATGGCCATTGCTCTAAAGTGGCCTGTAGTCCCAACAGACTGTTGAGTTAGACAATAACGAATGTAAGAAAGTGCATAATTCTATCTGCAAACATCCAGGCATATTCCACCAAATGTGTAATTTGTTAAACTGCATTATGTAAATCTCATGCTGCATGATGAAAGTGAATCCCATTGTATTGGCTGTTAATGAGCCATCAGTAATATCTTGAGAGTATTGAAAGAAAAGAATTGTCTTCGATATCCTAGGCACTAGCAACTGAGTGCACTTGTATGCCTAATGACATCCCTGATCTCTGCCGTGGTGGGTATGCTGTCAACCTCAAATGCATACAATCCTGCTCATTTGTTTATGAGATTATTTCTATAACAAGCTACCCTAATGTCAGTATGACATAGAGACTAGGCCAGAGATTGAGCAAGGATGTGTTCTGAATGCTGAGATCAGTTGTTGAAAGCAATTTTAAGATACTGGTCCCATTAGGGAAATTTTGAGGAATATTTGCACAACAAATACTGATATACATTGCACACTACAATGAGTGTAGGCTATTAGGGTGGTGAAATAAAGGACACCCTGCATAACGTTAGAGAATGGTACACAAAAATGCTGGAGAAACTCAGCGGGTGCAGCAGCATCTATGGAGCGAAGGAAATAGGCGACGTTTCGGGCCGAAACCCTTCTTCAGACTGATGGGGGGTGGGGGGGAGAAGGAAGGAAAAAGGGAGGAGGAGCCCGAGGGCGGGGGGATGGGAGGAGACAGCTCGAGGGTTAAGGAAGGGGAGGAGACAGGAAGGGCTAGCAAAATTGGGAGAATTCAACGTTCATGCCATCCGCACGCAAGCAACCCAGGCGGAATATGAGGTGCTGTTCCTCCAATTTCCGGTGTTGCTCACTCTGGCAATGGAGGAGACCCAGGACAGAGAGGTCGGATTGGGAATGGGAAGGGGAGTTGAAGTGCTGAGCCACCGGGAGTTCAGGTAGGTTATTGCGGACTGAGCGGAGGTGTTCGGCGAAATGATCGCCCAACCTCCGCTTAGTCTCCCCGATGTAAATCAGCTGACATCTAGAGCAGCGGATGCAGTAGATGAGGTTGGAGGAGATACAGGTGAACCTTTGTCGCATCTGGAACGACTGCTTGGGTCCTTGAATGGAGTCAAGGGGGGAGGTGAAGGGACAGGTGTTGCATTTCTTGCGGTTGCAACGGAAAGTGCCCGGGGAGGGGGTGGTACGGGAGGGAAGGGAAGAATGAAGAAGGGTTTCGGCCCGAAACGTCGCCTATTTCCTTCGCTCCATAGATGCTGCTGCACCCGCTGAGTTTCTCCAGCATTTTTGTGTACCTTCGATCTTCCAGCATCTGCATTTCCTTCTTGAACACTAACGTTAGAGAATAATGGGTGAAGAACTTAATCATTTACGTCCCACTTATGGTATAGCAGACATGATAAAGCTGCACAGACACTATCAATTGTGCTGTCCCATAAAGTTTCTCGAGGCTTAAAACTGGAAGCCACACAACCGTGTTACTTCCGTATAGAATTGACTCACACATGTTGTTCACAAGCTTCTCATACAATCGTGCAGAGCTAGCTGGCCGAGAAGACAGGCTATCCCAGCCGTCACATGTGAAGGAGGAAATAAGGGTTGCTTCAGCTGTCTCCCATGGCGTGACTAAATAGGCAACCTGGTACTGTTAAATTCCATGTTGCCTTAAATGTAATATTGCCAAAAATATCTACCGTCTAATAGTATCCTGATTCGGCCTGCACCATATTTCTGTAATCTTGAGAAATATACCCCTCTAGTCCTTGGTCAGACCACACATGCTCGGATGAGTTGTCACTGAATGTACTTGGAACCGCTGTTCCTCCGTAGATCCTACAGACGGAATTTTTGTGGGGCCCGCGGAAGATGCATATCTAGCTATTCATATATATTGCTGATAATATAATCAGCAGCTAACGACTAGAGCTGAACCAGTTTCCCTTAGATGTGAGAAAACTAGTTCCCTGTCAACTCTTGACTAAGAGCCACGATGAATACGTAGCGTTTCCATTCAGAGTGGGGATTAGTATAATGCAAAGCTGAATCAAGAATTACCTCGCAGACCTTTTTACTGAGACCACATGTCTAAATCTCTAGAGTGCATAACACAATCTGTTGGACGCACTACTCAATCAGGAATAGTGGTATTGAGAACCTATGGATTATTATGAATACATTGTTGATTCTCAACATGACCTGCAGGTCAGAAAAAGTTATAATATATTGCAGACGAGCTTTCTGCTGGTAACTATCTGTCCCAGAGAAAATGGCAATGAAGATTCCGATGACCCAGTAACTCTGATAAATGAGGAGAAAATAAACCATATGTTGAGAAAACTTCAACTACTTAATTCTATTGCCCTGTCTGATACCTCTCATAGATGATGAAGCAGTGCTTCTCTGGTCACTATGACTCGTATAGTCAGCCAGTTTCATGATGATCTACCCTGATCCAGGGTAACCAAACTGTTCCTACTTGGAACTTGTGTAAGGCACCATGCCAATGTCCCTACATCAACCTAATGTTATCAAAGAGACAGTGAAAGCCCGACTAGGTAGCCCATGCTTGTAGAAACCCTCAAGCTGAGCCGACAGATTGCGCCATTTCGGAGTTTACGGAGGTTAATAATGAGACCTACTTACCAGCGTCTCTAACCCCAGGTCACTTACCTTTGTGGAGCTTCAGCGAAGTTCCATTTGCAGACTCTGTCCATCATGTTTGTCATTTCTGTTAGATAGCTGATGCTGCTGACCAACTTCTCTTGTAGTGGTTAGTCCGTCCCCGACGGAGCAGCAATTTTTAGAGGCAAAAGCACACCGCTTTTCCTCATGCGATTGTAGTACATCATGCATTAAAGCATGGGATCTCGGCACATAGTCATGTTCCCGGCAGATGGTCATGTTCGGGCTCATGTATGGAGTAAAATTGCATCCTGAACCAGGTGTTGTCATATCCATATGCCTCGAACTGTCTGTGCATGCTTCTATACCGAGCATATTTTGCGACACCATCTCGATAGTTTTTCGGGTAGGAGGAAAAATGCGAACCTTGAAACCAAGGCAGCTGCAGGTATATGACTTGAACTGCCTGAGTATGCTTCCGTAATACGGGGCATAATATATATGGCTCCATCTTCATCCTTCATACATCCGAATGGGAGGACTTATGCAAACCTGACCCAGGAGCTGCCTCAGGCATGTGTGCATATACTTTTAGCACCATCTCCATCACTACGTTCAACCGAGTGGGAGGAAATTGCAACCCTGAACCAGGCGTTGCTTCAGGCATAAGTGCATAAGCTTTAGCACCATCTTCACCATTACGTCCATTTGAGTGGGAAGAACTTTGCAACCCTGAACCAGGAGCTGCTGCCTGACATGTCTTCATAAGACGGAGCATTCCTTGTGTTATAATTGATTCATCAGATGTTCGTAATTGAGACAACCCCAATCATGTCTGACATAGATGTCCCAAGACTGGCTATGACTTTGCCCTGACTTGGGGTTGTCAAGCTGCTCCCTTCAGCAGTGGAACCTGGACTAGCTGTGCTAGTGACTCCGAATCCTGCTCCCTTCCGGTGCCAACGGAATAATAAAGGGAAGGACTGGAGCGTCTCTGGCCCCCATACGCCATACAGAGTGGGAGAAATGCTGCAACCCTGCCAGGTGTTTGTCATAGGCAAATTACGTTTACATGACTTAAGAACTCTATCCCTATTAAATCAGAGATTTGATCACTTTATTGATATGCATAAAGTTGGCATCTCTTGGCAAGGAATGGTCAAAGTGGGACCATGTCTTTTGGCAAAGACATGGTCCCCTCTAATGAGCGGAAATACCGTGACGCCACCAGGTGTAGCTCCCACAGGTGACTGATAGGCACAGCTCAAACAAGGCTTCCCAAGCCAGGGCTCTGGACTGCCATGGCAGGTCCAATTCCACTACACCATTTTAATGAGTGTAAGTGATAATAAATGCTCCTTAAAACAAACTAAATTGGCATAATAAAACATATTTATGATATTGCCAAGAATAAAACCTGAACTGATATTATAAATCAGAGGATACCAGCACAATGGTGTAGCTGGTAGAGCTGATGCCAGAGCTCTTACAGCACCAGACCTGGCTTCTTGACCACAGATATATCTGTGTAGAGTTTGCAGCTCATAGAATGTATTGGCTATGATAGTCACAAATGTGACCCAGTGGCAACTGTTATAAATGCCAACTTATTATAGCCATACATTAAAAGAATACCCTATATGTGCTATAACCTAGCTGTAGCAGCAACTCAGTTAAATTTGTTTGGTGCTACAGCAGGCTGAACTTACCTAAGCGGTATTTTAAAAACTTACCTGCTGCAATGACACCCGCAATTTATGAATGTAAGTTCCTAAATTTGTAACTCTGGCTGCCTGCTCCCGAATGGAGCTGTGATGTCGGCAGCTTCTATAATTAGGGCCGTCTGCTGAAGACTATAACGGCTACAGCCATAAACCCTGTTTTAAAACGAGCCTGTCGGCTCTGAACTGGGTCGTCCCCTGCCGTGCAGACTAACGGCAACAGCCGTATGTAGCCCTCTAACTTGATCTGCTTGCTCACGTTGGAGACTGCGGCGACAAAATACGCTACGCTAGCTCCAGTGGAGCGGCTACTTTATTGGGGCCCCGCTATAGAACGGCCCGAAGAAAACTGATTTACCTTGCAGCGCAGCGGAGGAACTGCTCTGACTAGCGGCATGCGCTAGATGTAATGACGCACATGCGGTCTTCACGTAGACACTCACGTGACTTCGAAATAAAATAAGTGTTTTAGCAAATGGTTAGTGCCATTGATGCATTAATGATACAGACTGTCTCGTCCGATCAGATGAGAAGGTTATTGTCTGCAACCTTCCCTCCATTGACGAACTGTACACTGCAAGGGCCAGGAAGCGAGCGGGTAAGATCATCTCTGATCCCTCTCACCCTGGCCACAAACTCTTTGAATCACTTCCCTCTGGTCAAAGCTGCCACAGCCAGACATAAAAACAGCTTTTTTTCCACGAGTAGTAGCTCTACTCAATAACCAAAAATCTGTAGCTTCTGGTATTTTATTTAATTTACATGTTTAATTGACAATGTTTTATTATTGTTTAATGTTCTATGTGTCATTCCTAACTGTCACTGTATGTCAAGATTCAAGAGAGTTTATTGTCATGTGTCCCAGATAGGACAATGAAATTCTTACTTTGCTTCAACACAACAGAATATAGTGTGCATGAATACAGAACAGATCAGCGTGTCAATATACCATTATCTAAATATATACACACATGAATAAATAAGCAGATAAAGTGCAAATAAACAGATAATGGTCTATTAATGTTCAGTTTTGTTTCAGTTGAGTTTAATAGCCTGATAACTGTGGGGAAGTAGCTATTCCTGAACCTGGACGTTGCAGTCCTCAGGCTCATGTACCTTCTACCTGAAGGCAGCAGGGAGATGAGTGTATGGCCAGGATGGGGGTCCTTGATAATGTTGCCAGCCTTTTTGAGGCAGCGACTGCGATAGATCCCCTTGATGGTAGGGAGGTCAGAGCCGATGATGGACAGGGCAGTGTTTACTACTTTTTGTGGTCTTTTCCACTCCTGGGCGCTCAAGTTGCCGAACCAAGCCACAATGTAACCGGTCAGCATGCTTTCTACTGTGCACCTGAAGAAGTTAGAGAGAGTCCTCCTTGACATACCGACTCTCCATAATCTTCTCAGGAAGTAGAGGCGCTGATGCTTTCTTTATAATTGCATCAGTGTTCACGGATCAGGAGAGATCTTCAGAAATATGCAGGCCCAGGAATTTGAAGCTCTTGACCCTCTCCACCATATAAACGGGACTGTGGGTTCCCATCCTACCCCTTCCAAAGTCCACAATCAGTTCCTTGGTTTTGCTGGTGTTGAGGGCCAGGTTATTGCGCTGGCACCATATGGACAATCGCTCGATCTCTCTTCTATACTCTCACTCGTCCCCATTAGTGATACGTCCCGCAACAGTGGTGTCGTCAGCGAACTTGATGATGGAGTACGCACTATGAACAGCTACGCAGTCATGAGTATAGAGTGAGTACAGCAGGGGGCTGAGCATGCAGCCCTGAGGTTCTCCCTTGCTGATTGTTATCAAGGCTGACACATTTCCACCAATACGAACAGTCTGAGGTCTGTGGATGAGGAAGTCGAGGATCCAATTGCAGAGGGGTGCGTAGAGACACAGATCTGAGAGCTTGATAACCAGCTTGGAGGGGATGATTGTATTAAATGCCGAGCTGTAAACAATGAATAACAGCCTGACATATGGATTTTTGTTGTCCACATGGTCCAGAGCGGAGTGGAGAGCCAACAAGATCGCATCCACCGTTGATCTGTTGTGGCGGTAGGCAAACTGCAGTGGGTCCAGATTTTTGTCGAGGTAGGAGTTGATTTGCGCCACGATCAACCTCTCAAAGCACTTCATCACCACCGACGTTAGTGCCACTGGTCGATAAGTCGTTGAGGCACGTCACCTTGCTCTTCTTGGGCACCAGTATAATTGATGCCCTTTTAAAGCAGGTGGGAACCTCAGACCTCAGAAGTGAGAGGTTGAAAATGTCCTTATAAACTCCAGCCAGTTGGTCCACATAGGTTTTTAGAACACGACTGGGTATACCATCAGGTCCAGGCGCTTTTCGAGGGTTCACCCCTCTGAAGGATTTTCTAACGTCAGCCTCTGTGACTGAGACTGAAATACTATCACAGCGAATGGGGGCTCGAGAAGGTGTTCATCCTATCAAAGCGCATTGAGCTCGTCAGGGAGTGATGTTTCGCCGACAGTCACTTGTGGGTGAAGCACCAAGGCAAATTCCTTGTATGTGAATACTTGGTCAATAAACTTATTCATTCATTCATTCACATTTGGACGATATAATTTAGGAGGTGCCAGTGTCTGGATTAGGATGATGCCATAGGGTCTTCACACCCAGTTAAATGACAGAGGCCTACTATTCATCTCACTGATTCCATCCTGGCTCCAAGCAAAAGAAGCCTATCACTTTAATCCCCCTTCAAATTATTCTCCGACACAAAAAAAACAACTTTTCCTTATGATTCTTCTGACATCTGCCTATGCTAAAGAACAATCTACAGTAGTTAAATAACCTACCAGCCTGTCACTGGGATTTGGGAGTAAACCCACAAGCTTGTGTGATCATCTCATTTGTTATGACAAGATCTTGATCCAAGCATTTTATGCGAGTGTTTCAGTGGAGCTAGTTTTCCCTACTTCCTTGCCAGAGTATTGCACCTTTCCCAATGCTCGCACCCAATTCACCTCGGAAGATCACTTTGGCTCCTCCTGGGAATGGGATAGGGATTTTTCCATGGTTGAAGTTCTCCATGGCCATATCCATAGCTTGCAGCATTGAGAGTTATTTGATGACTAATGTTTTTTGCTTCCATGTTTAGGCAAGCCAGAGGATCATGAAATATTCACTTATCTCAAGGGGAAGTTGATGAGTTGCAGATAAAACGTATTCAAAGCATGCAAAAGCTTGTGGTATGAAAGCAGTGTACCTCTTAGTTGCCCTTCCAGTTGAAGGTATCTCCCATTACCTTGTTCTTTAAATAGCCATCTTCTGGCCATTGTGCCTCAGTCAAGGCAGACGCCTCATGTCAACACATCTGAATCCCGGATTTCAAAGTCCCAAACTCAAAGACTAGTGCAAATTCTAATGTGGGATAGCTGCTGTATACTAACAACCACAGTGGCTGACAGTCTTGATCCAATGGCAAAGGGTTCCAAGATCACCTTGAATGTGTCCACATGATCAGGCTTTGGGGCCTGAATATTAGCACAGGCATACATTGGACATATACAAAGGAGCCTCATAGGTCAAACACACATTTGGACGCATGAACTCTGCCCCCTACTTCATTTCCCCGAACCATCCTCTCAATCTGCCCAGATCTCTCTCACCTTTAATTTTCCGTCCTCAAATTTCCTCCATATCCACCACCAACCAGGCCAAATACCATGCAACCCTCCGTCCACCTTTAACCACCACGCATCCCATGAGAAGCATAGATCAGGTAAATGCACAGATTCTTTTCCCAGAGTAGGGGAATCGAGAACCAGAGGGCATAGGTTTAAGGTGAGGGGAGAAAGATTCAACAGGAACCCGAGGGGTAACTTTCTTTACACAAAGGATGGTGGGTGTATGGAATGAGTTGCGGGGGGAGGTAGTTGAGGCAGATACTATCGCAACATTTAGACAGTTACATGGATAGGATGAATTTAGAGGGATATGAGCCAAACGCAGGCAGGTGGGACGTCTGTAGATGGGGTATAACCATATAACCATATAACAATTACAGCACGGAAACAGGCCATCTCGACCCCTCTAGTCCGTGCCGAACACATAATCTCCCCTAGTCCCATATACCTGCGCTCAGACCATAACCCTCCATTCCTTTCCCATCCATATAACTATCCAATTTATTCAATTTATTTAGGTATGTAGGTCGGTGTGAGCAGGTTGGGCCGAAGGGTCTGTTTCCATGCAGTATGACTCTATGACTCAATCTCTTGAATCCTTTGCCCCTCACATGTGGCAGTCAATTGGTGGCTACTCTTCCCCACCACCCTGCCTTACTCTCTCACCCAAGAACCCTCCCTGCCCCTACCATCCTGGGCACTGCTCTCTTAACTATATGCCAGGCCAGATGCTGGCAATAGCATTCCTGGCATGTGCCAATCTGGTGTTCTCAATAGTTTTCCACTCACTCATCGGTTAAGCTCATGTCAGAATCACAATCTTTAAAATTAGAAAGTAAATCAGAAGACTAAATCATTCTTCACTTGTTATTTTGTTTTTAGAAAAATGCAATTCTGATCAAAAGTTCAAAATTCAATAATAATAGCTATTAATTTGAGGTAGTCTTTACCTTAGTGCCCTACCCATTGTCTCATAATTCATGTCTGGCTTGTTCTTGTGTTTTCCCCAAAGCTTAGACACTGCCTTAGAGTCAACCAGTTTGAAGATGCCCTTCTCCCGCTGAGTCCACTTGATGTATCGAGGGCAAGTGTTTTTGTCTTGTAGTAAGTCAAGGAGGAACTCCCAGAGGTATGTAGTGTTCCCTGATGAAAAAAAACATGACACATGACATAGTGCAAAACAAAATGCAGAATTTAAAAAAAAATTACGTTTGAGCTAAGATCTTGAACAATTTTTGAGCAGTTCCCATATTTTCCACACCGCAATTAAAGCAGTGGGATGCAAATTTGATGTCCCCTTTTTTCACTCTAGGAACTCCGTCTCCACCAAGTTCTTAATAGATACCACAAAGCAGAGAAGGTACTGCTGTGCGTGGCTATCGCTCACTGCAGCTCCGGCCATGGAGCAGCCTCAGTGCAAGAGTCCCGGGCCGTTGGAGGCGTCGGAAGCGTTGCGCCGCTGCCGTGAGAGTCTCTGTGCCAAATTTGCCCAGGTGACCGGCATGGATCAGGCTGCGGCTCGGTGCATCCTGGAGGACAACCAGTGGCTGCTGGAAGTAACGGAGTTGATGTGATCAAGCTTTTCCCTTTGAGAATAGGGAAGATTCAAACAAGAGGACATTACTTCAGAATTGGGGGACAGAAGTTTAGGGGTAACATGAGGGGGAACTTCTTTACTCAGAGAGTGGTAGCGGTGTGGAATGAGCTTCCAGTGGAAGTGGTGGCGGCAGGTTCGTTGGTATCATTTAAAAATAAATTGGATAGGCATGTGGATGAGAAGGGAATGGAGGGTTATGGTATGAGTGCAGGCAGGTGGGACTAAGGGAAAAAAGTTGTTCGGCACGGACTTGTAGGGCCGAGATGGCCTGTTTCCGTGCTGTAATTGTTATATGGTTATATGTTATATGGTTAAGTACCAAGCAATGGGTAGAAACGGTGGAAGATAGTGGACTTCAAATGGGAGTGGTTGGAGAAAGCATCCTGCTTGCCTGCTAGATTTTCAATTACTGTAACTGCAGGAAAAATGTTCCCAATGTTGGGGGAGTTCAGAACCAGGGGTCACAGTTTAAGAATAAAGGGTAGGCCAGTTAGGACTGAGATGAGGACAAACTTTCTTCACGCAGTGAGTTGTGAATCTGTGGAATTCTCTGCCACCAAATCACTGGATGTTTTCAAGAGAGAGTTACATTTAATTCTTGGGGCTAACGGAATCAAGGGATATGGGGAAAAATCCAGGAAAGGTACTGATTTTAG
This sequence comes from Amblyraja radiata, assembly GCF_010909765.2. Taxonomy (NCBI): domain Eukaryota; kingdom Metazoa; phylum Chordata; class Chondrichthyes; order Rajiformes; family Rajidae; genus Amblyraja; species Amblyraja radiata. The sequence goes on along the minus strand of NC_045956.1, from coordinate 37,278,359 downwards.
ATGAACAGCCATGATCATATTGAATGGCAGTGCTGGCTCGAAGGGCCGAATGGCCTATTCCTACACCTATTTTCTATGTTTCTATGCTTGAGTATATGACAATAAAACTCGATCACTTGATTTTGAAGCATTCATGCATGGTGGGGGTATAATGTAGTCATTGAGTGATACAGTGTGAAAACAGGCCCTTTGGCGCAACTTGCCCACACCCGCCAACATGTCCCAGCTACGCTACCTGCTTTTGGTCCATATCCCTCCAAACCTGTCCTATCCATATATCAGTCTAACTGTTTCTTAAATGTTGGGATGATCCCTGCCTCCTCTGGCAGCTTGTTCCATACACCCACCACCCTTTGTGTGGAAAAAGTTACCCCTTAAAATGTTACCTCTTAAAAATACTTCATACAAAAAATTGAAATCATACTTCTAGAATGCACTAAAACATGATTTTAATACATCAAATTTCACAATGTCCTGTTCAGACATCCCCCTTCCACACCCTCTCCCCACTTGGTTGCTCCACTCCCTCACCGGGTACCCCCAAGGCCAGTGATCAGTGATCGCTCAGCGTCCCCACTTTCAAAAACGCTCCACGACCCCTGGTTCAGACGGAGAACACTGTCAGATGTGAGCGGGGAACTGAGGCCAGTTGTCCTTGATGTCTGGATCCCAATGCTCAGCGCTTCATGTTTCGAAGTTGGCTAATGTTATTGATTTGTAATTAGCCTGATTTGTAATTAGTTGACAAAACCTTAATTTATTAATCCGGAATATCCAGGGATAAGTGTAATATTAAACTGACATGCAAGGTGTCAGGCTGTCTGTCACAACATACAGCCCCGATAACCCATTATTTCCTTCAGAAGGAAGGTAGCACTATTGTCATTTGCCACTCAACTATTATGTTTGTTTACCTCACTGACTATTTCTAACCCCCCCCAATTCATTTGACAGGTTGAATAGAAATGTCCCCAATCTCGTTGTTTTATTAACTGAACACGTAGATGAACATCCTCAAGGTGTATAATCAGGTGGAAATTGATTCAGATGTGATATTTAAGAGCTTGTTCAAAGAAGGGGCATAGTTTAAAGGAGTGACAGAGATACTTGCAGGGGAATGTATGAGGAGATTATTATTTGTCTTTAGTTTTAGCTTGAACCAGGATATCTGAAGATTCAAAGTTTAATATAGTAATTGTGCTGATACTGACCCCAACCAACCACGTAATGAATATCATCCATTCCGGAGGTTTTAGTTTTATGATGCCATTTAAACTTCACGGATTTCAATCACTTCAATGTAAAAGTAATTGGGTATGGGGAGCATTGGAACAAAAATTTGCCCTCGGTACATATTAACTGTAATTTAATGATGTATGCATGTTGGTAGGTGCAATCAAAACAAAAATCTTTATCATTGTTGTGTTATGAATACCACGGAAAATATTTTGTACTCTCAAGATCACATTTAATAGAATAATATTGCTTAAATATCTAGTTATTGGACTTTGCATCTCGGAAAAGTCCCAGCAGAGAGGAAGACTGCAAAATACTGAAAATATTGGGGGTGAAAATGACTTCAGGACAGTTTGTTAGGAAAATGAAAGAAATGGTACAGAATACTTATACAGCTGAGTGAGTATAATTTTGTGGATGAGAAATTGTGTTCAACCAATTGATGACTTATTTGACATGTTAGATAACAAGGAAGCCAATGGATGTAGCAAATTTTGTTATACATAATTTGGTCTGTGAAGTGCCCCATAAAAGATTACCGCATTAGATAAGCACCTGTGGACTTGAACGTAATAGGTTAAGTCCAGGGGGTCAGGTATGGGGCTTTATGTGTGGGCCAGATATATTATCAGTGCAGAGGGGCGAGGAGAAAGGCCAAGTGTGCATCCAGAGTCAAGGTCTGGAATAGTACTAGGTGTGCAGTCAAAGCTGGGACCAGGGGAGTGTTCAGCACTGGGAACCTAAGCAGGTAAGCAGCTATGATCAGGGTAGAATAGTTGGCTAGGTGTAAGGCTGGACTCAGGGTCAGGAATGAGAGAAGGTATGCAACTGGAGTCAGGATCAGGAGTAGTACCAGGTGTGCAGTGAGACCCAGGTTGGTCAACATGGGCCAAGTGTTTGATTATAATCTGATTTCCATACATGAATATACTAAGATGATTCATGTGCTGCACGTGTTGATCAGAGCCTGGGCTCTACTGTGGAATGTAATTAGGAATGTATTTTAGTCTAACCTTATTCATAGCTAATCCAATGTAAAGCATAAATATTGCATTCAAGTGTGTTAAAAGACTCGCTACAGTATGCACCATATTGCACAATTACAAGCTGAAAAATGCAAAATCTCCGTACCAATGGGAGGGGGGGGGGGGGTGAGGGGCAATTTCTCACTCCCAACTCTCACCCAATGTTGGCAGCCCTGATATACATGCATTTAGACGGACAAGGGCTGATTAGGCTAGATAGTATGTGTACGTGGGTGGCTGTCTCACAAATTTTTGAAGATGTGACCAAAAAGGTTGATGAGGGTTGAGCTGTAGATGTTGTATAAGGATTTCAGTAAAGGATGTTTTTCGGACTGGAGGCCTGTGACTAGTGGGGTGTCTCAGGGTTTGGTGCTGGGCCCATTACTGTTTGTCATCTATATCAATAATTTGGATGATAATGTACATAGCAAGATTAGGAACTTTGGAGATGATACAAAAGTGGATGGTATTGCATATAGTGAAAATGGTTGTCAAAAATTGCAGTAGTATCTTGATTGGTTGGCCAGGTGGGTTGATGGATATTAATACAGAAAAATGTAAGGTGCTGCATTTCTGGAAAGTCTAACATGGGCAGGACCTACACAGAATAGTAGGGGTCTGGGGAGTGGTGTAGAGCAGAGAGATCTAGGAGTGCAGGTACATAGTTCCTTGAAGGTGGGTTCACTGGTTGATGGGGTGGTCGAAAATGCTTTTGGCACTTTGGCCTTCATCTGAGTATTGAGTATATAATTGAATATAGTATGTTGCACTTATACAAGACATTGGTGAGGCCGCATTCAGAGTATTGTGTTCAGCTCTGGGCACCATATTATAGGAAATATGTTGTTAAGTTTGAAAGGGTACAGAAAAGATTTACAAGGATGTTACCTGGAGTCAAAGGTCTAAGCTAAAGGGAGAGGTTGAGCAGGCTGGGACTCCCTGCAGCACATGAGGATGAGGGGTGACCTTGTAGAGGTGTATAAAATTATGAGAGGAATAGATCGGCTGAACGCATAGAATTTCTGAAAATCGAGAACCAGAGGGCACAGGTTTAAGGTGAAGAAGAAAAGATTTTATATGAATCTGAAGGGTAATTTTTTCCACGCAAAGGATGGTGGGTGTATGGAACGAGCTGCAGGTGGAGGTAGTTGAGGCAGGGACTTTCGCAAAGTTTCAGAAGCACTAGACCAAGGGGGATCTGTTGGGTCCCATCCCCTCAACGCGCAGTTGCGGGGGGGGGGGGGGGCCTGCGGCGTCACACACACACTAACCACCCCCCCACACACACACACGCACTAACCACCCCACGCACACACTAACTACCCCCCTTGATATTATATTAATATTATTCATTGGCTCCTTTTACCCCATCCCCGTACTAACTCGAGGGGCAGAGTGGGACAGAGAAAGAGAAAGGGAGAGGGGGGGAGATGGGGGCAGAGGAGAGGGAGTGGAGAGGGGGGAGAAGAGGGGAGATGGAGAGGGGGAGGGGAGAGGGGGGGTGGGGGAAGGGGAGGGGAGGAGGGGGGAGAAGGGGGGAGAGGAGGGAGGGAGAGCAGGGAGGGAGAGGGTGGAGTGTGGGAAAGGAGGACGGGGAGAGGAGGGGGGAAGAGAGAGGGAGAGGGCAGACTTGAACTTGGCGAGCTGGCGTGCAGACGGGGCCGACTGCGAACGCGTGGCGGGCCTCGGCAGCTCTCGGGACCTCTCTGGATCTCAGATTGGTGAAGAATTTGAAGAAATAACTCAAGAAATAATGAATCCAATTTTCAGATGAGGCGAATTTCGAGATCACGAGATAAATCTCTACCGGAATATGTAAAAATTTCACCGTTAGCGCATCGGGTTTCTGAGATGTGAATCACAGAAAAAGACAATTAAACACACAAGCAAACACACAAGTACATAAACATACAAGATCTGAGTTTTATAATAATATAGATTTAGACATGTATATGGATAGGACAGGTTTAGAGGGATATGGGCCAAACGCAGGCAAGTGGGACATGTTGGTCGGTGTAGACAAGTTGGGCCGAAGCGCCTGTTTCAATGCTGCATGACTATGACTGAATAAGTGGGTACAATTTGGAAGAGATTACCTTGGCATGCTTAATGAGCTGTGTTAGTAGAATTTTGGGCAGGAGAAGAAACATTGGGATGAATTATGCAAGTTTACACCCACCAGAGAACATAGAGTATCACCCACAACTAGCAGCTTGCAAACATGGGCTGCCAAGAGGAACCAATACTTGTCACATCCAAAAATATTGCCCCAGCTTTACATTAGCAAACGTATAATTGGGTCAATCCCACCAATTTACCAGTCCATTTACTTTGCAAGCACAAGGATATACTGTGATCCTGGGCATTCTCAGCAATGACTTTGGACTCCGCGAGGTACAGGTTTTAAATGTGGACAATGGAGCTCACACAATGAGCTGATGAATCAGTGCTGCGTGAACCATGCTGAACTACATTCAGAAAAAGCACAAAGGGTAGCCAGAGCATGCAACGTCGTCTGGATGGGAGAAGATTCGCTATCCATCGACAGAAGTAACTCAGGACACTTGGATATGTTAGCAGAGCCTTGGTGGATGGAGCTACCAGACCAGTCCAGCAGCAGTTGGTGAGTGAACCAACACCATATAGAATTCATGTCCTCACTAATCTGCCCCTTAACAGATGCATCTGCCCATAACTGGATTAAAAGAAATGGCCAGTGTTTGTGGACACGAAGGCCCATGTTAGCGCAAAGAACACCACTGCGTTTTGAGCTACTGCCGCCACAATGAATGGGACAGACTTAGAAGCACAAAACTGCACCCTCCGAATGTGCCGTGGATCATTAACATTAAAAACCGTAAACCGTAACACTACTGTCAAGCATATTCCTCACTCTACTATTTCCAATCCACAAAAGATACAAGAAGACAAGGAGATGTAGTCGTGGAGATGTTGCAAGGCAGGACACGAATGCACGTCACGCAGAGCCAAGTGATCCCACAACTGACTATCAATCAGATAGATCAAAGCTCTGCAATCCGGGTCAGAACTGGATCTAGAGTTGAGCTTTTTGATTGGAGATAGGCTAACTTTGATGAGATGCGAAAGGATTTAAAAGGAGTGAATTGGGACATTTTGTTTTATGGGAAGGATGTAGAAGAGAAATGGAGGACATTTAAAAGGGAAATTTTAAGAGTACAGAATCTTTATGTCCCTGTTCGGTTTAAAGGAAATAATAAAAATTGGAAAGAGCATGGTTTTCAAGGGAACTTGGACACGGTTCGGAAAAAGAGAGAGATCTACAATAATTATAGGCAGCATGGAGTGAATGAGGTGCTTGAGGAGTATAAAGAATGTAAAAAGAATCTTAAGAAAGAAATTAGAAAAGCTAAAAGAACATATGAGGTTGCTTTGGCAAGTAAGGTGAAAGTAAATCCAAAGGGATTCTACAGCTATATTAATAGCAAAAGGATAACGAGGGATAAAATTGGTCCATTAGAGACAGAGTGGACAGCTATCTGCAGAGCCAAAAGAGATGGGGGAGGTATTGAACAATTTATTTTCTTCAGTATTCACCAAGGAGAAGGATATTGAATTATGTGAGGTAAGGGAAACAAGTAGAGTAGCTATGGATACTATGAGATTCAAAGAAAAAGAAGTACTGACACTTTTGAAAAATATAAAAGTGGATAAGTCTCCAGGTCCTGACAGGATATTCCCTAGGACATTGAGGGAAGTTAGTGTAGAAATAGCAGGGGCTATGAACAGAAATATTTCAAATGTCATTAGAAACGGGAATAGTGCCCGAGGATTGGCGTACTGCGCATGTTGTTCCATTGTTTAAAAAGGGTTCTAAGAGTAAACCTAGCAATTATAGACCTGTTAGTTTGACTTCAGTGGTGGGCAAATTAATGGAAAAGATACTTAGAGAGATAATATATATAAGCATCTGGATAAACAGGGTCTGATTAGGAACAGTCAACATGGATTTGTGCCTGGAAGGTCATGTTTGACTAATCTTCTTGAATTTTTTGAAGAGTTACTAGGGAAATTGATGAGGGTGTTATATGGTCCATACAGACAACAGTGGATGTTGTCTATACAGACTTTAGTAAGGCCTTTGACAAGGTTCCTCATGGAAGGTTGGTTAAGAAGGTTCAATTGTTGGGTATAAATGCAGGAGTAGCAAGATGGATTCAACAGTGGCTGAATGGGAGACGCCAGAGAGTAATGGTGGATGGCCGTTTGTCAGGTTGGAGGCAGGTGACTAGCGGGGTGCCTCAGGGATCTGTGTTGGGTCCACTGTTGTTTGTCATGTACATCAATGATCTGGATGAAGGTGTGGTAAATTAAGTATGCAGATGATACTAAGATAGGTGGTGTTGTGGATAATGAAGTAGATTTCCAAAGTCTACAGAGAGATTTAGGCCATTTGGAAGAATGGGTTGAAAGATGGCAGATGGAGTTTAATGCTGATAAGTGTGAGGTGCTACATCTTAGCAGGACAAATCAAAATAGGACGTACATGGTAAATGGTAGCGAATTGAGGAATGCAGTTGAACAAAGGGATCTAGGAATAACTGTGCATAGTTCCCTGAAGGTGGAATCTCATGTAGATAGGGTGGTAAAGAAAGCTTTTGGTATGCTAGCCTTTATAAATCAGAGAATTGAGTATAGAAGTTGGGATGTAATGTTAAAATTGTACAAGGCATTGGTGAGACCAATTCTGGAGTATGGTGTACAATTTTGGTCGCCCAATTATAGGAAGGATGTCAACAAAATAGAGAGAGTACAGAGGAGATTTACTAGAATGTTGCCTGGGTTTCAGCAACTAAGTTACAGAGAAAGGTTGAATAAGTTAGGTCTTTATTCTCTAGAGCGCAGAAGGTTAAGGGGGGACTTGATAGAGGACTTTAAAATGATGAGAGGGATAGACAGAATTGACGTGGACAAGCTTTTCCCATTGACAATAGGGAAGATTCAAACAAGAGGACATGACTTCAGAATTAAGGGACAGAAGTTTAGGGGTAATATGAGGGGGAACTTCTTTACTCAGAGAGTGGTAACGGTGTCGAATGAGCTTCCAGTGGAAGTGGTGGAGGCAGGTTCGTTGGTATCATTTAAAAATAAATTGGATAGGCATATGGATGAGAAGGGAATGGAGGGTTATGGTATGAGTGCAGGTAGATGGGACTAGGGGAAAATAATTGTTCGGCACGGACTTGTAGGGCCGAGATGGCCTGATTCCGTGCTGTAATTGTTATATGTTATATGGTTATATGGTTAATCCTGCCACATTCAGTTGCAAATGGTGGGAGTCAGATAAATAACAAAACAAGAGGTTGCTCCAGAAACAATAACATCTTCATTTCTAGTGAGATTGAAGAATTTTCATCACAACAATAGCTAAATTAAATAATTTCATGTGATCAAGAAATACTGGGCTCAGCAATACAGAAAGGGTGAACCAGCATCTGCAGTTCTTTCCTACACAATACAGAAAGGGTCGCAGATACCAACAATATCATGCCTGTACTGCTGAAGACCTGTGCTGCAGAATTTGCTTCTCCTTCACCCGACGCCATGCACTCATAGCCAGTTTTGATTCAACCAGGCACACTCGGCTCTAGACTGTTATCATCTCGCACAAACAAGAATTCAATTCCAAGATTAGATGAGTGACTGCCCTTAACTTCAAGGCACTACTTAATCGCATGTGACATCAATGAGCTCAGAATTAAAATTGAGTCAGTGGAAATCAAATTTGAATCATTTTTGCAAAACAGATGACTATTGCTGTTGGAAACCTATGATTCCAATGTCAGAGGATCATAGCAGGAACTCCTCGGGTATCCCAATCCCAGGCGGTTTCACCAATTGAATCAAATTGACTGACTGATCAATATGCAGTTCCTCAATCAATGAGGTTATGGATAACCATCACTCTGGGGCAGATGGTTGGCAAGTGACATTAGCATCACACAAGCGCCAAGCAATAACCACCTGCAACTGTTCAACCAGTTGAACCTACCCTAACAGTTTCACCTACCCGTGACAATGAGTGCCAAACCTGAATCACCTACCACCAATATCTTGGAACTCACCATTGTCCAGAAACTTGTTTGCAGTAGGCACATCAATGACAAAAGCACAAGAACAAATCAGGAGGTTAAATATTCTCTAAACTATAATTCATTTCCTGGCACCCCAAAATCTCAACACAGGGTATAAGACAGAGACAGGAAAGAACATTCTACGCTCACTTGTACAAATCAAATACTACTATGGATGGCACAAGAAACTTCAGATGCCAAAACAAGAGATAGCTCCAGAAACAACAACATCTTCAGTTATAGTGAGATTGAAGCATTTTCACCACACCAATAGCCAAAATAAATCATTTAATGTAATCAAAAAACACTGGGCACCCCAATACAGAAAGGGTCACAGATTTCAACAATGTCATGCCATTAGTGTTGAAGACCTGCACAAAATAACAATCTTAAGCAAAAAGCAAATTGCTGGAGGAATTGAGCGGATCAAGCAGTACCTGTGGAGGGAATAGACTGACACAATTTTGAGTCAGGACTCTGCTTCAGACAAAATCTAAGACATATATATATAACATATAACAATTACAGCACGGAAACAGGCCATCTCGACCCCTCTAGTCCGTGCCGAACACATAATCTCCCCTAGTCCCATATACCTGCGCTCAGACCATAACCCTCCATTCCTTTCCCATCCATATAACTATCCAATTTATTTTTAAATGATAAAAACGAACCTGCCTCCACCACCTTCACTGGAAGCTCATTCCACACAGCTACCACTCAAGACGAAGCAACTAGTTTAAATATTCACTCCTTCCACCGTCAACACATCATGGCTGAACTATCTACCAAATGTACAGTTTTAGCTCAACATGGCAGCTGGGACAACTTCTCACAAATCTACTGTCTTCATTACCCAAAGGACTCTGGTCAGCAGGTGCATGGGATCACCGCCAGTTACAGGTTTCTCTCCAAACCCTGTAACATCTTCACTTGGAAAAAACCGTCACCTCTCTTTTGCTGAGCAGCACTGTGGGAATACTCGAGCTCTTTAAAACTCACAAGCGTCAAGAGTGTTAAATTGTCAGATGTACCAGAAACAGAACAAAATTCTTACTTGCTGAGGCTTTACAGGCCTATTAACGTAACCACACAAGGAATAAATAGACAATAAACAATACATTAGCAGTTGCACTGTGTAACCAGACCGTAAATAGTGCGAATCCAAAATATGTAATGCAATCAAAACATGGTCCATAGTAGATTGTTATTGAGGTAGGGTTGCAGTTCGGGATGTGCAGTGTGGTTCAAGAACCTGATAGCTGCTGGGAAGAAGTTCTTGAATTTGGAGTTCACGGTTCTCGGCTCTTGTACCTTCTTCCCCAATAAGACCAGCAAGAATAGACCATAGCCAGGATGGTGTGGGTCTTTGATGATAGTAGCTGCCTTTTCGAGGCAGCGCCTCCTGCAGATCCCTTTGATGGTGGAGAGGTCAGTACTTGTCATGGACCGGGAAATGTCTACTCATGGTGCAGCCTCCTCCGTTCCTAGGTGTACGAGTTACCAAACCAGGCCGTGATGCACCCAGTCAGCACACTCTTCACCTGCAGAAGATCAATATAGAGTACTCGGCGACACGCCAAATCTCCTCACGGTGCTGCATTCCCCAACAACAGCACACCATCACATTTTCAAGGCAGTTAGAAATTAGACATTATTTTTGACTTTACTGACAAAACACACACACACCTCAAAATAATAAAATAATCCCATACCAGTTTATGCCCTCCCTCCTACTCCGGCAGTTGTTTTGTTAATGTGTTTATTTGCCTTTGACAGCTACACTTACCCTTCCCTTCTCTGGCCTTCTTTTTCGCAGACAGATCCGACGCAGTATTCGTCAACCCGGACTGCTGGTTCTTTGGTTTGCGACCAGCTATAAGACACATTGCAACACTCGTTTACTACAAATCTCACCAAGATACAGAAAAGGGCACTGGCCCTAGTGAGGTTAATTAGAATGCATTCAGAAGGGTGGGGGAAGAAGAGGGCAAAAATGTACCCTTCTTTCTAAAACTGCTTAGCAGTTGATGTTCAACAAAAATAAAACACCATTAGAGCTTGGTTATGCAATATTATGCTAGCCGCCACTGGCAAAGGAGGGAGCCATGGGAGGGAGCAGTTGGGCTGATACAAGGGAAAGGCTGAGCTAACAAAGGGAAGGTGCTGAGGGGTGGATGGACTGACAAGGGTTAACTGGCATATTTGCCCATCCGTGTACCTGGCACACAGCCGGTAAACAAGTGTTTATTATATATGACAGTGGATATGGCAATTCCTCTTCACCCAACATCAAAGCTGGATTCAGCATTTTCCTGGTTAAATAATCAAATGGTTAAAATAATTTTTTTTGACAAAAACATTTGTCTCAAACGAAAATATATTAATTTTGGGCATCTTATTTCCACTCCTCCTCGTATTTTGTTTGTTCATTCAAAAACGAAAACAGTTCCTCAATGGATACAATGAGTAGTCTTCTATCATCTTACCCAATAGGTTGGACCTCACACATATACTGTGAGCTATTCAACTTTGTGGGCATGTAATGAGGTTAGTCTCTATCAATTGTTGTCTACACTAACACAGTTTCTATCTGAGGCACTCATCAACTGAATTTCACACCAACCTTAACCTTGCCCTCCCCAAGGCCAAACAGGCCAACTCTAACTCCTAGGCTGACTGAAGCTAGCATAGATTCTGAAGTAAATCTAGGATCCTGGGATCCATACGGCTCAGTATGGTGAATGGGAACAATGTGATCAGAAGCTTGAGATCAATGGATACATAAGTAGTCTACATTAATTTAAGACAAATTTTAGGTTTAGTTTTAGAGATACAGACCCTTGTGCCCACCGAGTCCGCACCGACCAGCGATCCCCGCACATCAACACTATCCTACACACACTAGGGACAATTTACGCTTACACCAAGTCAATTAACATACAAACCTGTACGTCTTTGGTGTGGGAGGAAACCAAAGTTTAGTGGGATATGGACCAAATGTAGGCAAATGGAACTTGGGGCATCTTGGCTGACATGGATGAGTTAGGCCGAAGGGCCTGTTTCCATTCTCTAGGACCAAACGACACCAAGCAAGGACAGTTTAATATTATGGCCTGCATCAGGTATGAAAGCTGGTTGAGAAAATACAAGGTTGTCTAAGTTTTGTATCTTCCAGTAAAGAGGGCAGTCTTTCATCCCATTAAATCTCATTGACTCACCACCGAGGTAATGAAGATATATGAGCAGGCAAGAATTCCCTCCTTAAAATTCTTGAAGTGGAAGTTTAAAAAAGAGCACAATTTTCCCCCATTTAAAAAAAACAATTTTGACAGCGCCCACAAAGAGAAAGATACCTTTCTTTTTTTTGGTTGGCTCAGGGGTTTCAGGTATCGGCACAGCAGGAGAGGTGTCCATGGGCTCGGGCTCCTCTGTTGACACTTCCACCACCGTCTCCGTGATCACATCAGGTCTCATGGCAGCATGGACAAACTCCGGGGTCGACACACACGGTGGAACAAATACCTGGACTATAGGAAACACAAAACTAATTAATCCATGCAAGACGGTCACTTCACCACAAACATCCTACTGTACTCTTCAAATAAAACACTCCCAGTGTTCACTTTAAAGACATGGTCCATATCATGCTTGGATAGTACAAATGGACTTCCATTTTGCATACACTTTGACAGAGTTGCACCTTTGGCGATTTTCATTTTAACTAGTTACTATCCAGTGATGTGCCACAAAATGGTGATGCTTTCAGAATGTGTGTCCCTTGGTCACACTCCTCCCTGCTGTTGTTTCAGGTGGATGAGGAGAGTGCACAGAATCACACAATCACATCTCAATTAAGCAAAATAAAGACAAAAAGCATGGAAGTTAATCCTGAAAGGGTAGGAACAGCTATTTAAAATACATAGAAACATAGAAAATAGGTGCAGGAAGCTGCCATTCTGTCCTTCGAGCCATTCATTGTGATCATGGCTGATCGTCCCCTATCAATAACCCGTGCCTGCCTTCTCCCCATATCCCTTGACTCCACTAGCCCCTAGAGCTCTATCTAACTCTCTCTTAAATCCATCCAGTGATTTGGCCTCCAATGCCCTCTGTGGCAGGGAATTCCATAAATTCATAACTCTGGGTGAAAAAGTTTTTTCTCACCTCAGTCTTAAATGACCTCCCCTTTATTCTAAGGCTGTGCCCCCTGGTTCTGGACTCACCCAACATTGTGAACATTTTTCCTGCATCTAGCTTGTTTATATAATTTTATATGTTTCTATAAGATTTGCCCTCATCCTTCTAAACTCCAGTGAATACAAGCCTAGTCTTTTCAATCTTTCCTCATGTAGTCCCGCCATCCCAGGGATCAATCTCGTGAACCTACGCTGCACTGCCTCAATCACAAGGATGTCCTTCCTCAAATTAGGAGACCAAAACTGCACACAATACTCTAGATGTGGTCTCACCAGAGCCCTATACAACTGCAGAAGAATCTCTTTACTTTATACTGAAATCCTCTTGTTATGAAGGCCAACATTCCATTAGCTTTCTTCACTGCCTGCTGTACCTGTAAGCCAACTTTCAGTGACCGGTGTACAAGGGCGACCAGGTCTTGCTGCACCTCCCCCTTACCAAACCTAACCCCATTGAGATAATAATCTGCCCCCTTGTTTTTGCCGCCAAAGTGGATAACCTCACATTTATCTATATTATACTGCATCTGCCACGCATCTGTCCACTCACTCAACCTGTCCATGTCACCTTGCAACCTCCTAACACCCTCTTCACAGTTAACACTGCCACCCAGCTGTGTCATCCGCAAACTTGCTAGTGTTGCTCCTAATTCCCTCTTCCAAATCATTAATATATATGGTAAATAGTTGCGGCCCCAACACCAAGCCTTGCGGCACTCCAGTCGCCACTGCCTGCCATTCTGAAAAGGACCCGTTCACTCCCAATCTTTGCTTCCGGTCTGCCAACCAATTTTCTATCCATGTCAACACTCTACCCCCAATACCATGTGCTCTAATTTTAGTCACCAGTCTCCCGTGCGGGACCATATCAAAGGCTTTCTGAAAGTCTAGATTCACTACATCCACCGGCACCCCTTCATCCATTTTACTTGTCACATCCTCAAAAAATTCCAGAAGAGTAGTCAAGCATGATTTCCCTTACATGGTAAATGGTAGCGAATTGAGGAATGCAGTTGAACAGAGGGATCTAGGAATAACTGTGCACACTTCCCTGAAGGTGGAATCTCATGTAGATAGGATGGTAAAGAAAGCTTTTGATATGCTAGCCTTTATAAATCAGAGCATTGAGTATAGAAGTTGGGATGTAATGTTAAAATTGTACAAGGCATTGGTGAGACCAATTCTGGAGTATGGTGTACAATTTTGCTCGCCCAATTATAGGAAGGATGTCAACAAAATAGAGAGAGTACAGTGGAGATTTACTAGAATGTTGCCTGGGTTTCAGCAACTAAGTTACAGAGAAAGGTTGAATAAGTTAGGTCTTTATTCTCTGGAGCGCAGAAGGTTAAGGGGGGACTTGATAGAGGTCTTTAAAATTATGAGAGGGATAGACAGAGTTGACGTGGACAAGCTTTTCCCATTGAGAGTAGGGAAGATTCAAACAAGAGGACATTACTTCAGAATTAAGGGACAGAAGTTTAGGGGTAACATGATGGGGAACTTCTTTATTCAGAGAGTGATAGCTGTGTGGAATAAGCTTCCAGTGGAAGTGGTGGAGGCAGGTTCGATTTTATCATTAAAAAATAAATTGGATAGGTATATGGATGGGAAAGAAATGGGGGGTTATGGTCTGAGTGCAGGTAGATGGGACTAGGCGAAAATAATTGTTCGGCACGGACTTGTAGGGCCGAGATGGCCTGTTTCCGTGCTGTAATTGTTATATGGTTATATATGGTTATAAATCCATGTTGACTTGGACTAATCATTTTACTGCTATCCAAATGCCCCATTATTACCTCTTTAATAATTGACTCCAGCATCTTTCCCACCACCGAAGTCAGGCTAACTGGTCTGTAATTCCCCGTTTTCTCTCTCGCTCCTTTCTTGAAAAGTGGGATAACATTAGCTATCCTCCAATCCACAGGAACTGATCCTGAATCTATTGAACATTGGAAAATGATCACCAATGCGTCCACTATTTCTAGAGCCACCTCCTCGAGGACCCTGGGATGCAGACCATCAGGTCCAGGGGATTTATCATTCTTCAGTCCCATTAGCCTACCCAATACTATTTCTCGCCTAATGAAAATTTCTTTCAGTTCCTCTACCCCCTTAGATCCTCTGTCCTCCAGTACATCTGGGAGATTGTTTGTGTCTTCCTTAGTGAAGACAGATCCGAAGTACCTATTCAACTCTTCTGCCATTTCCTTGTTACCCATAATAATTTCACCCGTGCCTGCCTTTAAGGGACCCACATTTGACTTTGCTACTCTTTTTCCCTTAACATATCGAAAGAAGCTTTTACTGTTCTTTATATTCCTGGCCAGCTTCCCTTCGTACTTCATCTTTTCAGCCCGTATTGCCCATTTTGTTTCCTTCTGTTGTCCTATGAAAGTTTCCCAATCCTCTGGCTTCCGGCTACTCTTTGCTGTGTTATACATCTTTTCTTTTAGTTTTATTCTATCCCTAACTTCTCTTGTCAGCCACGGTTGCCCCTTAGAATCTTTCTTCGTTTTTATAATGAAATGATCCTGCGTCTTCCGGATTATGCCGATAAATTCCTGCCATTGCTGTTCCACCGTCATTCCTGCTAGGATCCCTTTCCAGTCTACCTTGGCCAGCTCCCCTCTCATGCCTTCATAGTTCCCTTTGTTCAACTGCATCACTGCCACTTACGATTTAACGTTCTCCTTCTCAAATTGCAGATTAAAATTAATCATATTATGATCACTACCTCCAAGCGGTTCCTTTACCTCGAGTTCTCTTATCATATCTGGTTCATTGGACAACACTAAATCTAGAATTGCCTTTTCTCTGGTCGGCTCCATTACAAGCTGCTCTAAGAATCCATCTCGGAGGCATTCTACAAACTCTCTTTCTTGGGGTCCTGAACCAACCTGATTTTCCCAGTCTACCTGCATATTGAAATCCCCATCACCACAGTGGCATTACCTTTGTTACATGCCAGTTTTAACTCCTGCTGCAACTTACACCCTACATCCGGGCTACTATTTGGGGGTCTGCACATAACACCAATTAGTGTCTTCTTGCTTTTACAATTCCTCAACTCAATCCACAGTGACTCTACCTCGTCAATCCTTATGTCTTCCCTCGCATGGGACTGAATTCCATCCCTCACCAGCAGAGCTACCCCCCCTCCTCTGCCCACCTGCCTGTCCTTTCTATAGGATGTATAACCCTGAATATTAAGTTCCCAGGCCCGATCCTCCTGCAGCCACGTCTCAGTAATCCCCACAATGTCATATCTACCAACCTCTAACTGAGCCTCAAGCTCATCTACTTTACATTTTATACTTCGCGAATTCATATACAATACTTTTAATTCCTTACACATCTCACCTTTCACATCGATCCCTATTACACTTGGCCATACTCTCCTGTCCCTTTGTGAGCTTCCTTTCCCGTTAATTCTGGGGTCATTAACCATCCCTTTCCTTTCTTTCCATTTAACTACGTCCTCGACTATCCCATTTGTCACCCCACCCCCCTTATTCAGTTTAAAACCACCCGTGTAGCAGTGGCTAACATGCCTGCCAGAATGCTGGTCCCCCACATGTTAAAGCCCTGTCTCACGGTAGGAGCTGACCCACGAGGTACCCCGAGAGAAAGACTCGTGGTTGTGTACGAGATCCCAAGTGTATGATCGAGAGTTTAACCGAGTTCCCACGGGTATGACAAGTTTGCCGTTTACTTGTCATTTCTGAGATGTTCCAAGTTCGTCTCCCGAGTTACTCTTGAGCCAATCCTGAATGAAGGTCTGTTTTAATAAGCAACAGTGTTATGTTTTAATAAGCAACAGTGTTAAAGAAGACATCTCCATCCTGCGGCTTTGATTTAAAGATAGAATTCAGCGCGGCCGCATCTATTGATGTGACCTACAAAGGGAAAATGCGCACCATCCAGTGCCAGAGCAGTTATACTTATGATTTGTTTGAAACACACAGGTTTGATATATTTTAATTGAATTTACTGCCATGTCTACACACTGCGGGGAGACGGGAGATTAAATCTTTGAATATGGACGGATGTGCACATCAGATTGTTGGGAGACGGAGCTCAGGTTTCGCCTCCTGAGCTGCTTTGGCGTGAGTTGAGGTGGAGGGAAGTTGGGGGGGGGGGGGAAGGCGCGGGCATCATTAGTCTGTCTGGGGTGACATGGCTCTTGGGTTAGGCTGGGATCATTCTCTGCGGGTTGATCTTAGTGCGGGAGACAAGTGTAGGAGAGGTGTACTGACTGTGTGGGCAGACACTTTGGCAGTGATTGCCCACCAGTCTCAAAAGCCGCTGTGTCTCCCTGTCCCTGGGATAGTAGGGGGCGATCAAACAGCACAATACCCCCCTCCCCCTCCACGCCATCATGAAGGGAAACAATCCAAAGGCTTTAGCGTCAGGAACAGCGGGCAGGCGACAATCACCTGCCATAACGCGAGAGAGATCATGCACTGTTGTAGGTCTCCTTTGCACGTCGGTGTTTCTGTTTTTCTCCACTCATTGTTGGCCCTGTCTGTCGCCACCCCCACCCACACCCCTCTGCTTCCCGGCCATGTGTGTGACCCCTTTCCTACCCTCTCCAGCTCCCCGCCCATTGCACCGGGCGCGGGGGCTTTGCACTGCCTTCACGTCGGCGATGCCAGCAGGTCAGTGCCAGTCGTCCAGGGTTCGGACACTTGGTTCGGAAAAAGAGAGAGATCTACAATAATTATAGGCAGCATGGAGTAAATGAGGTGCTTGAGGAGTATAAAGAATGTAAAAAGAATCTTAAGAAAGAAATTAGAAAAGCTAAAAGAAGATACGAGGTTGCTTTCGCAAGTAAGGTGAAAGTAAATCCAAAGGGTTTCTACAGATATATTAATAGCAAAAGGATAACGAGGGATAAAATTGGTCCATTAGAGAGTCAGAGTGAATAGCTATCTGCAGAGCCAAAAGAGATGGGGGAGATATTGAACAATTTATTTTCTTCGGTATTCACCAAGGAGAAGGATATTGAATTATGTGAGGTAAGGGAAACAAGTAGAGTAGCTATGGAAACTATGAGATTCAAAGAAGAGAAAGTACTGACACTTTTGAGAAATATAAAAGTGGATAAGTCTCCAGGTCCGGACAGGATATTCCCTAGGTCATTGAGGGAAGTTAGTGTAGAAATAGCAGGGGCTATGACCGAAATATTTCAAATGTCATTAGAAACGGGAATAGTGCCGGAGGATTGGCGTACTGCGCATGTTGTTCCATTGTTTAAAAAGGGGTCTAAGAGTAAACCTAGCAATTATAGACCTGTTAGTTTGACGTCAGTGGTGGGCAAATTAATGGAAAGGATACTTAGAGATAATATATATAAACATCTGGATAAACAGGGTCTGATCTGGTACATCAATGATCTGGATGAAGGGGTGGTACATTGGATTAGTAAGTATGCAGATGATTGTGGATAATGAAGAGGTTTTCCAAAGTCTACAGAGTGATTTAGGCCATTTGGAAAAATGGGCTGAGAGATGGCAGATGGAGTTTAATGCTGATAAATGTGAGGTGCTACACCTTGGCAGGACAAATCAAAATAGGACGTATGGAGGGTTATGGTATGAGTGCAGGCAGGTGGGACTAAGGGAAAAAAGTTGTTCGGCACGGACTTGTAGGGCCGAGATGGCCTGTTTAGCTGTAATTGTTATATGGTTATATGGTTATTAGGAACAGTCAACATGGATTTGTGCCTGGAAGGTCATGTTTGACTAATCTTCTTGAATTTTTTGAAGAGGTTACTCGGGAAATTGATGAGGGTAAAGCAGTGGATGTTGTATATATGGACTTCAGTAAGGCCTTTGACAAGGTTCCTCACGGAAGGTTGGTTAAGAAGGTTCAATTGTTGGGTATTAATGGTGGAGTAGCAAGATGGATTCAACAGTGGCTGAATGGGAGATGCCAGAGAGTAATGGTGGATGGTTGTTTGTCAGGTTGGAGGCCAGTGACTAGTGGGGTGCCACAGGGATCTGTGTTGGGTCCACTGTTGTTTGTCATGTACATCAATGATCTGGATGATAGTGTGGTAAATTGGATTAGTAAGTATGCAGATGATACTAAGATAGGTGGGGTTGTGGATAATGAAGTAGATTTTCAAAGTCTACAGAGAGATTTATGCCAGTTGGAAGAGTGGGCTGAAAGATGGCAGATGGAGTTTAATGCTGATAAGTGTGAGGTGCTACATCTTGGCAGGACAAATCAAAATAGGACGTACATGGTAAATGGTAGGGAATTGAAGAATGCAGGTGAACAGAGGGATCTGGGAATAACTGTGCACAGTTCCCTGAAAGTGGAATCTCATGTAGATAGGGTGGTAAAGAAAGCTTTTGGTGTGCTGGCCTTTATAAATCAGAGCATTGAGTATAGAAGTTGGGATGTAATGTTAAAATTGTACAAGGCATTGGTGAGGCCAATTCTGGAGTATGGTGTACAATTTTGGTCGCCTAATTATAGGAAGGATGTCAACAAAATAGAGAGAGTACAGAGGAGATTTACTAGAATGTTGCCTGGGTTTCAGCAACTAAGTTACAGAGAAAGGTTGAACAAGTTAGGGCTTTATTCTTTGGAGCGCAGAAGGTTAAGGAGGGACTTGATAGAGGTCTTTAAAATGATGAGAGGGATAGACAGAGTTGATGTGGATAAGCTTTTCCCACTGAGAGTAGGGAAGATTCAAACAAGGGGACATGACTTGAGAATTAAGGGACAGAAGTTTAGGGGTAACATTAGGGGGAACTTCTTTACTCAGAGAGTGGTGGCTGTGTGGATGAGCTTCCAGTTAAGGTGGTGGAGGCAGGTTCGTTTTTATCATTTAAAAATAAATTGGATAGTTATATGGACGGGAAAGGAATGGAGGGTTATGGTCTGAGCGCAGGTATATGGGACTAGGGGAGAATACGTGTTCGGCACGGACTAGAAGGGTCGAGATGGCCTGTTTCCGTGCTGTAATTGTTATATGGTTATAAGCAGTGCATAAGACACAAGATGGAATTGTGGTTAAACTGACTTTTCTTCACTAATTCCAGAATATAACTGATACTAATGACTGGGAGTCTAAATCTTACTTAATTTTATTTTTAATACGATAATAAGCGTTAAGGTACAATCAGAAAGACTTAATTAACATTTCAAGGCTTCAGTTACAAATCATGCAATAACGCCTTAAATATTATTGTCAACATTTCACAGTTTACTGCAAGCTTTCAAATTTAATGCAGATTTAATCTTACATGTTGCTATCACTAATCCATTTCAGTTTGAATCGTCAGAGCGTCACTTTCATGAAACACACAGAAGAGAATCACTTTTGACAACTTTGATAGGCAAAAGATATTTGCTCTTAATTGCAGTGAATATATTTTGTAAACAATCCCACACTATAGGAAAAAAAACTTACAAAACCAAATATCTTATAAAAGAATACAGACATCGTGTGATTTAAAGTTCTGTCTGTTGATCAGGTTAAACAGAAAAAGTTTGCTTGCCGTCATTGGTAGAACAGAGTGTGTAAAAGGTAAAGAAAACTACGGGAGGGAAAGGTGCCTCATGAGACACTGGCTCATGAAACAGGAGGCTGGTTTAAAATTGGATGCAGGCATGAGTTTTGAGAACAATGAAAAATATAATCTGCAGTAATGTCATAATTATCAATTACGTAAGTATATAATTAATCCCCAACATTAATCCCCAACAACATTGAAGTAATTTAACCAACAATTCTTGCCACATTCTTGACACATTTTCCCAACCATTCATTTAAACCATAAGAAAACTCTAGACAGTACATGCAAAGACCTCTGATTTGCTCTCATCAACTTGGTTCAAAAAGTATTCCTTGTGTATGCAAACAATTATCCCGTTTCCAAATATTCAGGCACTAGATTCCGCTTGTCCCATCAATCCACCAGTTTTTATGGCATTTCTCAAAATTAGTAAATAAAAA
This sequence comes from Amblyraja radiata, assembly GCF_010909765.2. Lineage (NCBI taxonomy): Eukaryota > Metazoa > Chordata > Chondrichthyes > Rajiformes > Rajidae > Amblyraja > Amblyraja radiata. Next base: position 37,257,814 of record NC_045956.1, on the reverse strand, counting down.
ACAAACTGCTGAAAACCAGATGGAACACTAATCCACGATGGGGGGGAAAAACTAGACATATAACCTCCATTTGCATTATGTGTTTACTGGAGCAAAAAGTAGACATTAAGATATATTGATCATATTTCTTAATGTCCTTGCTTACTGTGAAAGGCTTGGATTCAGAGTTGTATAGCATGGAAACAGGCCCTACGGTCAAGTCATCCAGGCTGGCTAAGGGCTCATCTATGTTCATCTTGTTTTCATGCATTTGGTCCATATCCCTGGATTTATAGTCCAGTTCGCCTGACATCGGTGGTGGGGAAGTTGCTGGAGTATCATAAAAGATGAAATAGCGGCACATTTGGATAGCAGTAACAGCATCGGTCTGAGTCAGCATGGATTTACGAAGGGGAATTCATGCTTGACTAATCTTCTGGAATTCTTTGAGGATGCAACTAGGAAAATGGACAAGGGAGAGCCAGTGGATGTAGTGAACCTGGACTTTCATAAAGCATTTGATAAAGTCCCACATAGGAGATTAGTGGGCAAAATTAGGGCACATGGTATTGCAGGGCTCGAAATTAACGGTTGCCCGGGTGCCATTGACCACTCAAAGTGCCGCCGGGCAACCTAAACATCGAGTCATTTTGCCCGGCTTGGCAACAAGATACTGGTTTGTACCGTAGACCCAAAAAACTGGAGTAACTCCGCGGGTCAGGCAGCATCTCTGGAGAAAAGGAACGCGACGTTTTGTGTCGGCGGTGACGGCTGTATTGCTTGGGAAAGATATTAGATGCGGGGTGAGGAAGGGTCGCACCGAATGACGGGCCGTGACAGCGGCTCCATCTCCTCCTCCTCCTCCTCCCGCCCCCCGCCCGCCCTGATAATCTGCTTGCAAACCCGCTAACGGCGCACTTTCTAAACAAACCCTCCCGCACGCCGAGGGCGGGAGGAGGGAGGGTGGGGGAGGCCTCGGCGTCCATCCATTCTGCACTTCTCCTCCATCCATCCTGTACTGATCCCCCATCCATCCTGTATTAATCCACGCATTCATCCCATACTGACCCACCCTCCATTTATCCTGCACCTTCTCCCATTCATCCTGTAGTGATCTCCCATTCATCCTGCACAGACCCTCTGATCCATACTGTACTGATCCCCCCCCATCCATCCTGTACTGATCCTCCCATTCAAGAAGACTGGGGGGAACAGTCTGAAGAAGGGTCTCGACCCGAAACGTTGCCTATTTCCTTCGCTCCATAGATGCTGCCTCACCCGCTAAGTTTCTCCAACATTTGTCTACCCATCCATCCCATACTGAACCCCCCCCATTCAACATCACTGAATCCCCTGTGCTCTCCCCTCACAATTTTACTTACTCCAACCAACACGTACTAATTCACCTGCCTCAATCCATCCATTCTGCACCGACTGCCTTCTAACCCCCCTCCACCCATCTATCCACCCTGCACTGATTCACACACACCCCCCTCCCTGACCCTATTGTCCTGGAAATGTCTTCAGAGCGAACATTGACTATGTTTGATAACGGAATGCAATCAAATGTGTTTTCATTCCTAATGTTATTATTTGTTTTAATCCATAAAGATGGATTAATTATATTGTGAACACGTGAAACATTAAAACCGCAGTGTTCGATTGTCACTGCTACCGTTGACACGTTATTACAGAATTCATTTTAACGGCAAATCAATGCTCTTAATATGGAATATCAGTGTAGTTATTTAATGAGCAACATTCACAACTATACGTACGCATATATGTAACCATGGTCCAGGATTTATTAACACAGGTTGATCATACGCTGAATAATTCAACCACATTTTTGTTTGGAAGTGGAAAGAACTAATAGAAATTGCATTCATTGCAATGTGTAAAAATAGTTGAGATACTGTCTTATAATTTTGCTGCATGTCATTGTGGGATATATCATGTCTTGATTGGTGAATGTTTAGTTTGTGACTTTATTTGAAGCAGAAATAATATGTGAATGCTTCATTGAGTATAATTCCGACTGGTAACTACGCATTTCGTCCGAGCACATTATCGCACGCGTCATGCAATGACCACCTAAACTGTCATTTGGCAACCTAAAAAGCTGCCAAGGTTGCTCGGCTGGCAACAGGGAAAAAAAGTTAAGCGAGAGCCCTGTATTGGGTGTAGAGTGCTGACATGGATAGAAAATTGGTTGGCAGACAGGAAACAAAGAGTTGGGATTAACGGGTATGGCAGGCAGTGACTAGTGGGGTACCGTAAGGCTCGGTACTGGGACTGCGGCTATTTAATTATATATTAATGATTTGGATAATAATAATAATATATTTTATTGTCATTGCACATAAGCGCAACGAGATTTGGTATGCAGCTTCCATCTGATGGCATAACATAAATAACTAATAAAATTTAGATTTAGATACCCCAAGAACATGGTTTGTAAAAGAACAGTAAAATAGTCAAAACAGTTCAAACAGACTAAAGTGCAGATGTGGCTGTGCGATGTGACCATCCGAGGGAGACAGTCCAGGGGGGGTGGGGGGCACTCAGCAGGGCCGGTTCAGAGCCGCTATAGCTCTGGGAATGAAGCTGTTCCTGAGTCTGGAGGTTCGGGCGTAGAAGGCCTTGTAACGTCTGCCGAAGTAGTTCGAACAGTCCATTACACAGGTGTGAGGAGTCTTTATGAATGCTGACGGCCTTCCTGAGGCACCGTGTGTGGTAGATGCCCTCCAAGGCTGGTAGCTGTGTCCCAATGATCTTCTGCGCCTTGTGGACAACGTGCTGAAGAGTTCTCCTCTCCGCCTCCGTGCAGCTGAGATACCACACAGAGATGCCATACGTTAATATGCTCTCTGTGGTGCAGCGGTGGAAGGTTGTCAGCAGCTGTTGGGGCAGACCAGTCTTTTTTAATGTCCTCAGGAAGAACAGTCGTTGCTGTGCCTTCTTGACCAGCGCAGCGGTGTTGGTGGACCATGTGAGGTCCTCTGAAATGTGAGTGCCCACAAACTTAAAGCTGGACACTCTCTCCACACTTTCCCCGTAGATGGAGATTGGGGCGTATTCTCCCTCATGTGACCTCCTGAAGTCAATAATCAGCTCCTTGGTCTTGGAGGTGTTTAGTGACAAGTTGTTACGTGCGCACCAGTCCGCCAGGTTCTGCACCTCCGCTCTGTATTTTGTTTCATCACCGTCGGTGATCAGCCCAATCACTGTTGTGTCGTCTGCAAACTTGACGATGGTGTTGGTGGCGAATGCAGGAACACAGTCGTGTGTGAGGAGGGAGTAGAGCATAGGGCTCAGTACACAGCCCTGTGGTGTGCCGGTGCTCAGGGTGATAGTGGAAGACAGGTGCGGGCCCAGTCTCACTGCCTGCGGTCGCTCCGCAAGAAAATTCAGGATCCAAACGCATATCGGTGAGCTAAGGCCTAGCTGGTGGAGTTTGGTGGTGAGCTTGGTAGGGATGACCCAGGGCTCTCGCTTAACTTTTTTTCCTTGTTGCCAGCCGGGCAACCTAGGTAGTTTTTAGGTTGCCAAATGACATTCTGAATCCGACCTTTCTGTCCTGGGCCTCCTCCATGGCCAGAGTGAGGCCCATCGCAAATTGAAGGAATAGCACCTCATATTTTGCTTGGGTAGTTTACACCCCAGCGGTATGAATGTTGGCTTCTCCAATTTCAGGTAGTCCTTGCTTTCTCCCTCCTTCCCCTCCCATTCCCAGCTCTCCCACAGCCTACTGTCTCCGCCTCTTCCTTTCTTTTTACCGACCCCCCCCCCCCCGACATCAGTCTGAAGAAGCGTCTCGACCCTCGAAACGTTGCCTATTCCTTTGCTCCATAGATGCTGCCTCACCCGCTGATTTTCTCCAGCTTTGTCTACCAACGGGATCCCACCATTGGCCACATCTTCCCATCTCCTCCCCTGTCGGCTTTCCGCAGAGACCGCTCCATCCGTAACTCCCTGGTCATTTTGTCCCTTCCCACCCAAACCACCCCATCTCCTAGCACTTTCCCTTGCAACCACAGGAAATGCAACACTTGTTGCTTTACCTTTCCCCCTTGACTCCATTCAAGGACCCAAGCAGTCTTTCCAGGTGCGGCAGAGGTTCACGTGCACCTCCTCCAACCTCATCTATTGCATTCGCTGCTCTAGGTGTCAGCTGCTCTACATTATAACCATATAACAATTACAGCACGGAAACAGGCCATGTCGGCCCTACAAGCCGAACACTTATTTTCCCCGAGTCCCATCTACCTGCACTCAAACCATAACCCTCCATTCCTTTCCCATCCAATTTATTTTTAAATGATAAAATCGAACCCGCCTCCACCACTTCCACTGGAAGCTCATTCCACACAGCTACCACTCTCTGAGTAAAGAAGTTCCCCCTCATGTTGCCCCTAAACTTTTGTCCCTTAATTCTCAAATCATGTCCTCGTGTTTAAATCTTCCCTACTCTCAATGGAAAAGCTTATCCACGTCAACTCTGTCTATCCCTCTCATAATTTTAAAGACCTCTATCAAGTCCCCCCTTAACCTTCTGCGCTCCAAAGAATAAAGACCTATCTTGTTCAACCTTTCTCTGTAACTTAGGTGCTGAACCCAGGCAACATTCTAGTAAATCTCCTCTGTACTCTCTCTATTTTGTTGACATCCTTCCTATAATTGGGCGACCAAAATTGTACACCAGAATTGGTCTCACCAATGCCTTGTACAATTTTAACATTACATCCCAACTGCTATACTCAATGCTCTGGTTTATAAAGGCTAGCACACCAAAAGCTTTCTTTACCACCCTATCTACATGAGATTCCACCTTCAGGGGACTATGCAGTTATTCCTAGATCCCTCTGTTCAACTGCATTCCTCAATTTGCTACCATTTACCATGTACGTCCTATTTTAATTTGTCCTGCCAAGATGTAGCACCTCACACTTATCAGCATTAAACTCCATCTGCCATCTTTCAGCCCATTCTTCCAAATGGCCTAAATCTCACTGTAGACTTTGGAAAACTACTTCATTATCCACACCACCACCTATCTCAGTACTTCATCTCCCCCTCCCATTTCGAATCTGACTTTTCTGTCCTGGGCCTCCTCCATGAACAGAGTGAGGCCCACCATAAATTGGAGGAGCAGCACCTCATATTTTGCTTGGGCAGTTTACACCTCAGCGGTATGAAAATTGACCTCCAATTTCAGGTAGTCCCTGCTTTCTTCTGCTTCCCAGCTCTCCCTCAGCCAACTCTCTCTGCCTCTTCCTTTCTTCTTCCCACCCCCTGCACCCTCACATCAGTTTGAAGAAGGGTCTCGACCCAAAACGTCGCCTATTTCCTTCGCTCCATAGATGCTGCCTCACCCGCTGTGTTTCTCCAGCATTTTTTATCTCCCCATTCACACTGTTATCCCACTTTCCTCACCCACTCCCTACACATTAGGGGCAATTTTACAGAGACAAATTAACCTACAAAGCCAATGCATCTTTGAGATGTGGGAGGAAACCTACATGCTTGCAGGGAGAATGTGCAAATTCAACACAGACAGTGCCCGAGGACAGGATCGAACACAGATCTCTGGCGTGTGAGGCAGCAAGTCCACCAGCTGTGCCACTATATTTTATTTTCCAACACAAATAAAATTATACGTTGATAACTTTGGTTACTAAAAAAAAGAAACTATCCATTTTCAGTCTTAAATCTCTAAGTGATGCTATGTCCCCCTTTACAGCTACTGTATGTTTTAATTCAGTTCAAGACTATGGGACAGTACATTGGCCATAGAGTTGCTGCCTAAAATTGCCAGAGACCCAGAATTGATCCTGAATATGGGTGCTGTCTGAATGGAGTTTGCTCCTTTTCCCTTTGATCGCATGGGGTTTCTCCGGGTGCTCTTGCTTCCTTCAACATTCCAAAGGTATGCAGGAACCTTTTTCAGACCCAACCCGAAACGTAATATTTTCCTTTTGTCCAGAGATTCTGTCTGACCTGTTGAGTTACTCCAGCTTTTTGTGTCTATCTTCAGTTTAAACCAGCATCTGCAGTTCTTTCCTACACACACAATACTATACGATAGAACTTTATTAATCCCAGGAGGGAAATTGTGTGTGTGTGTGTGTGTGTGTGTGTGTGTGTGTGTGTATAGTTATATATTCATTAGAAACATAGAAACATAGAAATTAGGTGCAGGAGTAGGCCATTCGGCCCTTCGATATACACTTTGTTTTCTCATTGATAACATTGTTTACAGAGTACTATGTTTACATATTCTGCAAGTAAGGGTTTAATCGGGACATGAGAGAAGAAAACACTCTTGACTTACGTCGCTAATGTGTGGGATAGAACTAGTGTACGGGTAATCGGTGGTCGGCGTGCACTCGGTGGGCCGAAGGGCCTGTTTCCACGCTGTATGTTTAAATTGAACTAAAACACTAACACCAGAGGGCATCTAATGAAGGGTCTCTATCCGAAACGTCACCTAATTTCTTCTATCCAGAGATGCTGGCTGCTCCATGGAGTTCCGCTGCACAATTACAGCACGGAATAGTCTTCACCCTACTATAGGTACCCAAACAGAAGCAGTTACCAGGGAGTTACTCCAGCTCCAGCGAGTGATTCTGTGTTGGTTTTCAGCAGTCGCGGCGAGTGGACAGAAATGGCAGCCAGCTCTCCCACCATGCAAAGGGAGGGAGAAAGTGGCCGACGCCGACCAGTTGCAGTGGCAGTGCGCATGTGCAGGGCGGCCGGCCCTGCCGGCGGACGAGGAGCGGGCGGAGACCCGAGACATGGACACGGATAGCGGTCGGAGACGGAGAGTGACAGAGAGAGAGAGAAAGATAGAGAGGGGGCCCACTCAGAATTAAACGATAGGTGTCCCGGGTGCTTGCCAAGCTGGGCAAAATGGCATGGCTTTTAGGTTGCCCGGCGGGACTGTGGATTGCCATTGGCAACCGGACAACCGCTAATTTCGAGTCCTGTGACTGTATTGAATGCAGAGCTATCATCTATGAAGAGCATCCTCACGTACGTGCCCTGACTATCCAGGTGAGTCAGGACAGTGTGAAGAGCCAGAGAGATGGCATCCTCTGTTGATCTATTTGCCCAGTATGCAAATTGATGAGAGTCAGTGAGGCAGGGATACTGGATTTGATGTGGGAGAGGACCAGCCTTTTGAAGCACTTCATGGGTATTGGCGTTAGGGCAACCGGGCGGTATTCATTCAGGTTGGTGACTTTAGACTTTTTCGGCACTGGCACTGTGATAGCTGTTTTCAGGCACTTGGGGACCGTTGCCAGAGATAGAGACAGGTTAAAGATTCTCGTGAATTCCTCCGCCAGCTGTACAGCACAGTCCTTTAGTACCCTTCCCTGGACTCCATCCGGGCGTGCAGCCTTGCGTGGATTGATCCTACGCAGAGCGCACTGTACCTCCTGAGTGCTCAGTGATAAGGCCTGTCCCTCCGCCATGGCCGGGGTTATTCCACTCCTCCTGGTGGTATTGCCAGTTTCAAAGCGGGCAAAGAAGGTGTTTAAGCTTGTTGGCCAGTGTGATATCACTGTGGGGGCAGGCGGGGCTGCTCTTGTAGTCAGTGATGTCCCTGACACCCTGCCACATGCTTCTGGTGTCCGCGGTATTGAAGTGGTATTGAAGTGGTCTTTCACCCTTTGCCTGTGGATGTCTTTGGCCTTTTTTATACCTTTGTTCAGGTTCGACCTGGCAGCACTGTAGGCAGAAGTGTCCCTGGATTTAAAGGCATTGTTGCGTGCCCTTAGCAGATTCTGAACCTCCTTGTTCATCCAGGGTTTCCGATTTGGAAACATCTTTATTTGCTTGTCCACTGTGACAGCCTCCACACAGCAGTTGATGTAGGAGAGCACAGTAGATGTGTACTCCTCCAAGCCTACCTCTGTACCACTGGTAGCCTGTTGTGCAAACAGGTCCTAGTCGGTGCGATCAAAGCAGTCCTGGAGTTGTAGGGTGGCGTCCTCGGGCCATATTTTGACCATCCTTATTGCAGGTTTGGTCTTGCGGGTGAGGGGTTTATATGCAGGCAGTAGAAACAGTGAGAGGTGATCAGGTTGTCCCAGGGATGGGCAGGGGAGAGCTCTGTATGCGTCCTTGATGTTTGTGTACATTTTATCCAACGTGTTTGAGCCCCTGGTAGGGCACTGCACATGCTGGTGGAATTTGCGGAGTGCAGCTCTTAGGTCGACCTGATTAAAGTCCCCTGCAACAATGAAGGCACCGTCGGGGTGAGCATCCTGCTGCTTACTGATGGCCGAGTGCAGCTGTGCTAGCGCTAGATTAGCATTAGCCTGTGGTGGGATGTATATGGCCATGATGATAGCCACAGTAAACTCCCGAGGCAGGTAAAACGGCCTACATTTAATCACTAGGTATTCCAGGTCTGGGGAACAGTAGCTCTCTACTGCAGTGTGGTTGGTGCACCAGTCATTGTTGATGTAGATACAGAGCCCACCGCCCTTGCTCTTGTCCTTTGTTCTATCAGCCCCATCGGGAACCAGCACGCTGAGCCAGGTCTCTGTGAAGATCAGCACACAGCAGTCTTTCAGGGATCGCTGGGTGTTGATCCAGAGCCTTACCTCATCCAGCTTGTTGGTGAGTGACCGGACATTCACGAGAAAGACGCTTGAGACCGATGGATGAAGGGATTACAAGTAACATTAGCAAATTTGCAGATGACCCAAAGCTGGGTGGTAGTGTGAACTGTGAGGAGGATGCTATGAGAATGCAGGATGACTTGGACAGGTTGGGTGATTGAGCAGATGCATGGCAGATGCAATTTAAGTGGATAAATGTGAAGTTATCCACTTTGGTAGCAAAAACAGGAAGGAAGATTATTATCTAAATGGTGTCAAGTTGGGAAAAGGGGAAGTACAACGGGATCTGGGGGGGGTCCTTGTTCATCAGTAAATGAAAGTAAGCATGAAGGTACAGCAGGCAGTGAAGAAAGCGAATGGCATGTTGGCCTTCATAACAAGAGGAGTTGAGTTTAGGAGCAAAGAGGTCCTTCTGCAGTTGTACAGGGCCCTAGTGAGACCACACCTGGAGTTTTGTGCAGTTTTGGTCTCCAAATTTGAGGAAGGACATTCTTCCTATTGAGGGAGTGCTGCGCAGGTTCACAAGGTTAATTCCCGGGGTGGCGGAACTGTCATATGCTGAGAGAATGGAGCAACTGGGCTTGTATACTCTGGAATTTAGGATGAGAGGGACACTTATTGAAACATATTAGATTATTAAGTGTTTGGACACGCTAGAGGCAGGAAACATTGTTCCCGATGTTGGGAGAGTCCAGAACCAGGGGCCACAATTTAAGAATAAGGGGTAAGCCATTTAGAACGGAGATGAGGAGACACTTTTTCACACGGAGAGTTGTGAGTCTGTGGAATTCTCTGCCTCAGAGGACGGTGGAGGCCGCTTCTTTGGATACTTTCAAGAGAGAGCTAGATAGGGCTCTTGAAGGTAGCGAAGTCATGGGATATGGGGAGAAGGCAGGAACTGATTGTGCATGATCAGCCATGATCACATTGAATGGCGGTGCTGGATTGACGGGCCCAATGGCCTACTCCTGCACCTATTGTCTATTGATTCCTTTCCAATCCATGTACCTGTCCAAATACTCTTCATGGATGAATAAAGATCAAACACAACCCAGAATCCAACTCCAGAACTCTTGTCAGATTGCTGTTCTCATGCAACCGTCTGCATCAACCGTCTGCATCCATTTTGAGGAGGGAAAATTCCCTGACAACTGCAACGTGTGCAATGTGCACTTCCATTTGCAACTCCTCACACAATAAAGCAGTCTGTGTCGACACCAGCCTAGTCCAATAAAATATTCAATCTTGGGATAGTAATGATTGTAGGTCACGTGGAACTATCTCCTCTTGCCATTCCATGTGATTCCAGTTGCTAAATCCACCATCGTGAACCTCAGCAATGGGCAGAAAAGGTTCACAGAACCAGCACTTAAACAAGGTGCCATGGAGAGCAAGGGTATTCTGCAGGGAATGACTCGCCTTCCAAATCTACACACACTCTCTCCACCATCTATCTGCAAGGGACGAATCAAGAGTGTGACAAAATACTCCTGCCTGGGTCAACCTGGGGTGGTGGAGTCAAATACGTTATGGCTTTTAAGAGGAATTTGGATAGGCACATGGATGTGCCGGGTATGGATGGGGTATGGATGTAGGCATATGAGATGAGATTAGTTTATCTTGGCATCATGTTCAGCATAGACATTGTGGGCCCATGGGCCTGTTCCTATGATGTTCTATGTTCTTGAGAACACTCCAGAACAAGGGAGCCTGCTTGATTGATACCCAATTCATCACCCTAAACATGCACCCTGCCCAAGCCATGCACCATATTGCCTATTTAGGTTTTAGAGATACAGTGTGGAAACAGGCCATTCGGCCCACCGAGTCCGCACTGACCAGCGATCTCCGCACAATAACACTATCCTACACTTGGGACAAATTACATTTATACCAAGTCAATTAACCTACAAACCTGTATTGTACATCTTTGGTGTGTGGGAAGAAAGCGAAGATATCGGGGAAAACCACGCGGTCACGGTACAATCTCCGTACAGACAGCACCCGTAGTCGGGATCATACCCGCGTCTCTGGTGCTGAAAGCGCTGTAAGGCAGCAACTCTACCGCTGCATCACCGTTGTCTACAAAATGCACTGCAGCAACTCAGGTCATAGAAACATAGAAAATAGGTGCAGGAGGAGGCCATTCCTCACATTTATCTACATTATACTGCATCTGCCATGCATCTGCCCACTCACTCAACCAGTCCAAGTCACCCTGCAACCTCCTAGCATCCTCTTCGCAGTTCACACTGCCACCCAGCTTTGTCATCTGCAAATTTGCTAGTGTTACTTTAGGTCACTTCCATAGAATCCCCCATACCCATTACCTCAATACAACAGAGGGAAAAGTCTAGCAGGCTTAAGGGAAGGCACCACACACCAGTTTACTTCCAATTCTCACTTTCTACTGAGAATACATTAGGATGGATTGACAGAATTTTACTTAGAAGTTAGGTTTGAATTACAAGGAGGGATTAAAAAAAATTAAGATTGCATTCGCTGGAATTGGGTGGGGAATTGGGCGAATCGTTTGAAATTTCAAAATTGACAGGGCATACAAAGACTATTTTTAAATTCATTCAAGTGATGTAGGTTTTGTAGGCTGAGCCAGCATTTAATCGCCCATCCCCTAATTGCTCTTGAAAAAGTGCTGGTGAGCTCAGCTGCCTTCTTGAACCACTACAGAGCTCGAGGTGTGTGCACAATGCACAATACTGTCAGAGAGGGAGTTCCAGGACTTCGACCGAGCCATGGTGAAGGAACGGCAAGATATTTCCAAGTCAGGAGGTCGTGCAGCTTGGAGGGCAACATCCAGATGGTGGTGCTCCCATGTTTTTGATAGCTCTTGTCGTTCTAGTTGGCCGAGGTTGCGAGTTTAGCTTCCACTACCTAAGGAGTCTCGGTGAGTCTTGTAGATCGTCCAAACTGATGCGACCGTGCGTCTGTGGTAGAGTGAGTGAATGGTTGTGGATGGGGTGCCAATCAAATGGGAGCTTTGCCCTGTGTGATGTCGAGCTTTTTGAATGTTATTGAAGCTGTACTCAACCAGGCAAGTGAAGACTGTTCCAGTACACTCCTGACTTGAGACTTGTATGTAGTGGGCCGGCTTTGGGAAGTTAGGCGAGTGCAGGATCCTGGTGATGGCAATTGTTGCTACGTCAGATCTTATTGTTTGAATCTGGGATCAATATATTTTGGTTAACTAAAAAATAACAGAGGCACAACAGTCAATGTTGTCGCCACACAGATTCAGTGATCTATATTCAATCCTGATCCTCGGTGCCGTCTGTGTGGACTTTGCACATTCTTCCTATAACTGCACAAGTTTCCTCTGGATGCTCTGGTTTCCTCCCACATCACATGCTGGGGGATCAACTGGTTACTGCAGGTTGCCCAATTAAGAGAGAGTGTGTGCATGTGCGCGTGTGCAAGTAAGTGAGCATGTATGAACACGATAGGGAGAAAGCATGAACGAGCGAGAGAGCCCGTACGTGCGCGAGTATTGAGAAAAAAGAAATTACGGGAAAATTAGTTGGGGAATGGGAATGATCTGATAGCGGCTTCGATGAGCCGAATTACCTACGTTATGAAATAAAAATAAAATAAATGTACGTCAGGGGATATGATGACATGATAGGCAGAATGAGTTCAAGCATGATTTGAATAAACGGTGGAACAGGCAAGAGGTGCTGAATGGCCTTCTCCCCGCCAGTGAAAACATCCTCTCCACATCCACTCCACCCAGGCCTTTCACCATTCGATAAGTTTCAATGAGGTCCCCTCAATTTTATTCCTTTGTTTCTCCATCACACACAGAAGTATATTTGGCACAGAATGCAACTGTTCAAGTCACCAATTTGTCTGTGGCAATTTGCGCCACCGGTAACAAATTCTAGCTGTGTCAATATCCCCCATCATCCTGGAATGAGTAAAAGGAAATGCGACTGGCCACAAAGTTGAAAAGTTTTCCAGGTGGGAAAATGGTAAAACTTCCCAAAAGTAGATGGCGTGACTACTACTTCAACCCACTAACAAGCCTGCTTTGACAGTAAAATAGAATATTTAAGTTTACACTTGGCATCACACCAGGAGAACGGACATGTCAATAAAAATAAATTCTCATATGAACAAGTATAAGGTGGTTCATTTTTGGCAAGGAGGAAAATAAGATTCACAGATAGAAATTTACATTTGCAATGTCAGTTATTAGGGACTGTAAAGAGCAAAAATATGTGTTAATTACGAGAGGGTCCAGAGGAGGTTTAGGAAAATGATCCCAGGTTAACATATGATGAGCGTTTGATGGCACAGGGCCTGTACATGCTGGAGTTTAGAAGGATGAGGCCTCATTGAAACTTACCGAATAGTGAAAAGCCTGGGCAGAGTGGATGTGAAGAGGATGTTTTCATTAGTGGGGAGAGGCTAGAACCAGAGGCTATAGCCTCAGAATAAAAGAACGTACCTTTAGAAAGGAGATGAGGAATTTATTTAGTCAGTGTGCGAATGTGTGGAATGTATTGCTACAGACGGCTGTGAGGGCCAAGTCAATGGGTATTATTAAGGCAGAGATTGGCAGATTCTTGATTAGTAAAGGGCCTGTCCCACCAGCATGCGATTGCATGCGTCCAGCGCGACCAAACGTGGTGGCTTGAGGCGTACGGCCTCGCGGGGCCGGTCCCACTTCCAACTGTGGAGCCGTCTGGAGTTGTGCGGGGCTGGTCCCGACATCATACTTACCAATCAGCTGGGCATGAGCGGGCCGACTGAATTTGGACATCGCGCAGCGTCGGGCGGTTACGTCATCACGCAACGGCATGCCGGGCGGTGACGTCATCGCGCAACGCCATGCACTAGGCGTACGGCGTCAAGACGCTGCGTATGATCACAGCCTCCTATGATCTCAATCTCAGAGGCCAACGTCAGAAGAACCTTCAAGGGTGAACTCTCAAAGCATCCAGCCCTGATGACCAACAACAATCTGGCTCTCAACATTAGCAAGACCAAGAAGTTGCTTGATTATTGTCTGCATGAAGGCAAAGTGAGGGAACATGCAGACACTGGCAGTACAGCAGTGGAGGGAGTCAACAGCTTCAGATTCCTGGGTGTACTCAACACTGATGATGTGTCCTGGGCTTAGCACATTGATGCAACCACAAAGAACGCCGGAGCACCATCACCCGGTGAGAGGGCCTGAAACTTCGGGCCTCAATAGTGGCGACTGTGGAGGCCTCAATAGGCCTGACCACGGGTGGACAATGAGGATGGGGACTGGACTTTGTGCCTTCGCCCGCAGTTGTGGGGGTATGTTTTTATGCTAAATTTCTTCTTCAGTGTTATGTTGTATTTTTATTAGTGTGCTGCAAGGACACCTAAATTTCCCCTAAGAAGGGGATTAATAAAGTATTTATTATTATTATTATTAAAGGACATCCATTGTACTGGTGCCCAAAAAGAGCAATGTGACGTGCCTCAATGGCTACTGACCAGTGGCATGCACATCGATCGTGATGAAGTACATCGAGAAGATGATTATGTTACAAATCAACTCCTGCCTGAGAAATGATCCGGACCCATTTCAATTCGCCTACCGTCACATCACATGAACAGCAGTCACAACCTTGATGGTTACCCACTCTGTGCTGAACCACTTGGACAACGGGAACGTGCACGTTACGCAGTTGTTCATCAACTACAGCTCGGAATTCAACACCATCATCTCATCCAAACTCATCATTAAACTCAGGGATAGACACAAAATGCTGGAGTAACTCAGCGGGACAGGCAGCATTTAAACCAGCATCTGCAGTTCCTTTCTACAACATTAAACTCGGGGAACCGCGCTTTCTGCTCCTCTCTCCATAATTAGATACCCAACTTCCTCATTAGCAGACCTTAATCAATATGGATTGGCGCCTAATCCTCCCTGAACCATCAGCATATCAGATCCTCAAGGCTGCAGGCTCAGTCCCTCACTCTACTCTCCCTATACCCAGGAGTGTCAAGCTAGACAACTCCAGTGCCATCTTTAAATTCACCAACGGGTAAGCACAATTCAGAGTATGAGAGATAGATCAATAATCGGGTTGAGCTGTGCCAGAACAACAATCTTGCCCTCGACATTAGCAAGACCAAGAAGTTGATTGATTATTGGCTGCATGAAGGCAAAGCGAGGGAACATGCACCTGTTTTCACTGGCGGTACAGCAGTGGAGGGAATCAACAGCTTCAGATTATTGGGTGTACACAACACTGATGATGCATCCTGGATTTAGCACAATGATGCAATCACAAAGAAAGCTCACCAACAGTTTCAGAAGTTTGAGGAGATTTGACATGTCCTTGAATGCTCTAACTTCGACGGGTATGTGGTGGAGAGCAAACTGACTTGTTGCATCAAGGCCTGGCTCAGCAATTCAAACGCTCAAAAACAAAGCAGGCTGCAGTAAGTGGCAGAGTTTTCCAGATCCATCACAGCTGCTGATCAGTCAAATAACAAAGGGATTGATGGGAAGCACTGCCTCAAGAAAGCAATAGCATCAAAGACCCACCCAACACTGGTCATGCTCCCTTCTCGCTGCTTACATCGGAAAAGCGGTACATGAACCCGAGAACGGTGTCATCTCCAGGTTCAAGAAGAGCTTCTTCCCATCAAATGTCAAGTTCTGGAACCAATGTGCATAAGCCTACCTCAGCAATGAACCACTCAGACTTTGCACTACTACAGTTGCTCTACGAACCTGTTTTTTTTAATCCACTATTATAGTCTAGTTTACTATATTATTATTGCTGTCGCATCTAATGTGCATGCAAAGCTGCAGCAAGTAAGTCTCATTATTCGGGTTATCTCATGCACATGACAAAATAAACCCTGTTGATCTTGAACGAAAACACGCGCGCACACACACCCACTCACTTACTCACAGACTCACTCACAGACTCACTCACACACATACATACTCACACACACCCTCCACCACACACACACCCTCCACCACACACACACACCCTCCACCACACAAACACACCCTCCACCCCACACACACACACACCAGGAATACTCCGAGTCCAGTTGTGCAATCTACAGATGACCTCCTGGACCACATTCAGCCAATTAATTACACCCAAGTGGAATTCCAGAGAGGCACTTTGCTATTTATCTAACGTTAGAGCAGAGTGTTTCAGCAAAGCAAGCGTGTCTGTTGAAAACAATTCAATCACTAGGAGATTTTTAAGAACGACGTTAATCTTAGAATGGGTTAATTACAACTTGTGTACAACAATAATAAGCCTTTGGCAAATAGGAATGAGCTGTAAGATGTAATTTTCGTATTGAAGTCCGAAGATTTCAACCTTCAGAGAGGGTTACCTACCGCTATTCTTGTCATCCCTCAGGCTGGTTGCAGAATCCATGTGGAGCAGTGCCTCAGCCGCCTCAATGGTCTTATCTGTGCAATGGACATGACTGCTGTGGACAGAGGCTTCCACTGTGAGAACAAAGCAACAGAACATGTAAGGCAAAATATCAACAACTGCACACAACGTATTATCTGAAAGCAAACTAGATTATAAATCAAACACATAACTTGCACTTTTGGCGGTCGCCAGAATGACAAACGAGTTTTCAAATATATTTTATTCAGAAAATATCTTCTCAGTTCACAGGCTCTCACAGCACATCAGGCCACGACGGTGGTCAGCACTGAACTGTCGCGCGAATGCAAAACCGCGCGAAAACAAGCAGCCCCTCCCGAGTCTCGTGACCACGACTTCATGCCCCCCCCCCCCAGAATCCGTGGTACGGAAAACGCACGGGTAACCGGACGGTTCGACCGGAACGCGTAGTTCGAGGTCGCGGGGCGAGTGTAACGGTAGGGGCCGGCAAGACAGAACCGGAGGGACGCGAAAAACGCGAATGAGGGACGGGCGTAACAGGGGAACGGAGAAACATAACCGGGGGTAACAGGTGCAGAGGGCGGCAAAACGGCCGGCGGACGTCCCCTACGCCGCGGAGTGGCCACTGCCACCGGGCTATCCTCGCTGGCTTAAGGCGGCTCGCGAAGACAAACTCCTCCTTGCCACCCATGTCCAACGTAAATGTCGAGGTACCAGTCCTCAGCACCCTGTACGGACCTTCGTACACCCGCTGTAACGGCAAGCGGTGAGCATCCCTACGAAGGAAAACATAAGCACAATCCCGTAACATAGTAGGCACATGCACCGCAGACGAACCATGCCGGGAAGTGGGAACCAGGACCAAAGCGCGCGCCCGCTCGCGAAGGTCAGTTAACACCGCCGAAGCCGGGATCTCCTGATCCCGGGGGACGGGCAGAAAATCCCCAGGTACTCGCAAAACCAAGCCGTAAACCAGCTCGGCTGAGGAGGCGTTGAGGTCCTCCTTAGGCGTGGTTGTGATGCCTAGGATGACCCAGGGCAACTGGTCGACCCAATCGGGGCCGGTGAGCTGAGCTTTCAACGCCGACTTGAGGTGCCTGTGGAAACGCTCAACCAAACCGTTGGACTCTGGGTGATACGCGGAGGTCTGGTGCAGTTTCGCATCATACAGCTGCGCCATACCACTCAAGTTCAAGTGAGTTTATTGTCATGTGTCCCTGTATAGGACAATTAAATTCTTGCTTTGCTTCAGCACACAGAACATAGTAGGCATTTACTACAAAACAGATAAGTGTGTCCATATACCATAATATAAATATATACACACATGAATAAATAAACTAATAAAGTGCAAATAACAGATAATGGGTTATTAATAATCAGAGTTTTGTCCGAGCCAGGTTTAATAGCCTGATGGCTGTGGGGAAGTCGCTATTCCTGAACCTGGTTGTTGCAGTCTTCAGGCTCCTGTACCTTCTACCTGAAGGTAGCAGGGAGATGAGTGTGTGGCCAGGATGGTGTGGGTCTTTGATGATACTACCAGCCTTTTTGAGACAGCGACTGCGATAAATCCCCTCGATGGAAGGAAGGTCAAAGCCGATGATGGACTGGGCAGTGTTTACTACTTTTTGTAGTCTTTTCCTCTCCAGGGCGCTCAAATTGCCGAACCAACCCACGATGCAACCGGTCAGCATGCTCTCTACTGTGCACCTGTAGAAGTTAGAGAGTCCTCCTTGACAAACCGACTCTCCGTAATCTTCTCAGGAAGTACAGGGAGGACGTGAACTGGGCCCCTCGATCAGTAGTGATATCGGAAGGAACCCCGAAACGAGCGATCCAATGTGAGACGATGGTCCTGTTGCCTGGCAGACCAGGGATCAGACACCTCGGTCAAAGCGAACGTGAGTGGCTTGTGGTCCGTGAAATGCGGAGAACGCGCGCCCCTCTAGGAAGTAACGGAAATGGCGGATCGCTAGGAAGAGCGCGAGGAGTTCCCGATCGAAAGCGCTATACTTAACTTCGGGGGCTCGCAGCTGCCTGCTGAAAAATGCCAGCGGCTACCTACTCGTTGTTCGAGGACGGCAGCTATTGCGACGTCGGATGCGTTTACGGTGAGGGCAGTTTGGGCTGACGCCCTAGGGTGTTCCAGCATAGTGGCGTTGGCCAATGCTGTCTTAGCCCCCTCGAACGCCTTCTCCGCCTCCTTGGACCTGATCAGGTCCTTAGGCTTACCGGCCAGACATTGGAATAATGACCGCATAATGGCGGCTGCTGACGGGACGAATCGGTGGTAAAAATTAACCATTCTGATAAACTCCTGTAGGCCCTTGACAGATAGAGGTCTCGTGATGCGACGGATAGCGTCGACCTTCTCGGGCAGCCGTGGCAGATAATGCTGTGACCCAAAAAGGAAATGGAACGCAATCCGAACTGGCACTGATCACCAACCCGTGTTCACGCAGCCGTTCGAAAAGCAGGCGGAGGTGCCTGACGTGCTCTGCCTGCGAGCTGCTGGCCACCAGAATATCATCGAGGTAGATGAATATGAACTGCAAACCCCGACCGACCTGATCCATTAACCTTTGGAACGCCTGAGCAGCATTCGTCAGGCCAAAAGGCATTCTTAGCCATTCGAAAAGGCCGAAAGGGGTGATGGTGGGCGTCTTAGGGACGTCGTCAGGATGGACCGGAATTTGATTATACCCGCGAATAAGGTCGACCTTCGAGAAAAAGGCTGCGCCCTCCAGATGAGCCGAGAAATCCTGGATGTTCGGGACTGGGTACCAATCTGCTGTGGTTACCGCGTTTAAACGCCTGTAATCACCGCAAGGTCTCCAACCCACGGACGCTTTGGGTACCATGTGCAGTGGGGAACCCCAAGGGCTATCCAACCGCCGGACAATCCCCATGTCCTCCATAAGCTGGAAATCATCTTGTGCGCTGCGCAGTTTATCGGGTGCGAGGCGGCGCGCGCGGGCAGGTACCGGTTGGCCCTCGGTGGGAATGTAGTGGACCACGCCATGCGTGAGCAACCCAGGGAAATCGGCGAGCAGGGCTGCGAAAGGTTGCTGGATCTCAGCTACCTCGTCGAGTTGCTGTAGGACAGATTATGCGGCTTGACAGGGCACAGGTCCGACACAGGGACCATGCTTCCGCCTCGCACATCGACTAACAGGGAGAACGCGCGCAAGAAATCGGCCCCCAGGATCGGTTGGGCGACGTCTGCAACGGTGAACTTCCACCTATACGGGCGTGAGTCGAAATTTAAGTCCAGGGTCCGCGTACCGTAAGGTTGAATGTCGCTCCCGTTAACAGCCGAGAGGACGGGTCCTACCTTACCGACGCGAGTATCTCGGGCGCTTGGAGGCAGGATGCTGGCAATGGCACCAGGAAACGGTGGCCAGAATGGCGATCACGGACGTAGAGGCGTTCGTTTAAGCCGATCGCGTTCGCCTCTATGGACGATCGGCCGAGGCATTTCCCTGAAATGAGCAGGGGCTCCGGCATCTTCGGGCTTCGGGTCCGTGGCGCTGATGGTAGTGGCACCAACGACGTCGGCTGTAGACCACTGGAAGCGGCGATGCTTCTTCGGCGCTGGGCTGGGCTTCTTCTTCCTCCCGATGTCGTCTTGGTTGCACCCGCGCCGCGACAGGGGAGCGGGTGAAGGCACAAATGTCCCGCCGTCTGTGTGCCCACAATTCATCGGCTCTCTCCGCGAGGTGCTGGGGGTCGCTGAAATCAGCTCAGGCGAGCATCAGGCGAACTTCGTCAGGCATCTGCTCCAGGAACGTCTGTTCGAAGAGCAAACATGGGCGGTGCCCATCCATCAGGGCCAACATCTTCGCCATGGATGGCCGCCGATCGCCGACACTGTCCATGTGTAGTATCTTCGCCGCCCTGTCTCTGTGGCTGAGACCGAAAGTGTGGAGCAGCAGGGCCTTCAGCCCTTCGTACTTGGCGATGGTCGGCGGGTCCCTGATGTAAGGCAAAAGCCTCGAGGCACAGTCTTGTGGCAAAGCTCCCACCACATGGAAGTACATGGTATCGTCTGCTATGATACGATGGAGGTGAAACTGTGCCTCAACGTGGGCGAACCACACCTGAGGTTGATAGGGCCAAAACAATGGCAATTTGAAGCCCTGCCGCGTGCCGGCCGATTCTGCGGGAACGTAGTCCTCCTGCATGATCTGCTTGTCTAACGACGGCTAGACAGGTCGGGGTCACCAATTTGGCGGTCGCAAGAACGACAACTGAGTTTTCAAACGTATTTTTATTCAGAAAATATCTTCTCAGTTCACAGGCTCTCACAACACGTCTGGCCACAACGGTGGTCAGCACTGAACTGCCGCGTGAAAGCAAAACCGCGCAAAAACAAGCAGTCCCTCCCGAGTCACGTGACCACGGCTTCCGAACGCCGGGTTTGATACCTGCGTGCGCCAGCAGGCGCAGCTACACACTCAAATGTTGTTAATGGCTTAGTTTCTCAATGTCTACCTTTTGTTTTTAAAATCAAACTACTATCCTCCAAAATTCACTTCCCTTCCGACACCTTCAGCTGCAAATCGCTGCACACTTGCCATTAACCTTGTTGTGATATGGTCCTGCTGTACAACACTATTTAGAGGGGCATCACAATGCAACTCAAACGGATCTGGAAGGAAATTGGACATCTTGGTAGGAAGCATAATAATCTAAACTGGCAACATTATTTTTAAAAAACTTTTATTTTGATGGAGAACAAGGGGGTATGCTGCAAAATATTAGTTATCACATATTACGTTAAACACAAAGATTCTAGCATAGCGTCCAGTAAGCAGATTAGAAACTTGTCCAAACAAGCTCCTTCCCCGTTTCAGATCTTTAGGAACACTCGGAAATTAAATAATGCCAAACAAGTGTAAACGACAGAGAGAAAGGGAAGGTACACAAAATTGCTGGGGAAACTCAGCGGGTGCAGCAGCATCTATGGAGCGAAGGAAATAGGCGACGTTTCGGGCCGAAACCCTTCTTCAGACTGATGGGGGGTGGGGAAAGAAAGAAGGAAAAAGGGAGGAGGAGGAGGAGCCCGAGGGCGGGCGGATGGGAGGGTGGGAGGAGACAGCTAGAGGGTGAAGGAAGGGGAGGAGACAGCACGGGCTAGCCAAATTGGGAGAATTCAATGTTGATGCCATAAGGACGCAAGGACCCCAGACGGAATATGAGGTGCTGTTCCTCCAATTTCCGCTGTTGCTCACTCTGGCAATGGAGGAGACCCAGGACAGAGAGGTCGGATTGGGAATGGGAGGGGGAGTTGAAGTGCTGAGCCACCGGGAGGTCAGGTACGTTATTGCGGACTGAGCGCAGGTGTTCGGCGAAACGGTCGCCCAACCTACGCTTGGTCTCACCGATGTAAATCAGCTGACATCTAGAGCAGCGGATGCAGTAGATGAGGTTGGAGGAGATACAGGTGAACCTTTGTCGCACCTGGAACGACTGCTTGGGACCTTGAATGGAGTCGAGGGGGGAGGTGAAGGGACAGGTGTTGCATTTCTTGCGGTTGCAACGGAAAGTGCCCGGGGAGGGGGTGGTGCGGGAGGGAAGGGAAGAATTGACGAGGGAGTTGCGGAGGGAGCGGTCTTTGCGGAAGGCGGACATGGGGGGAGATGGGAAGATGTGGCGAGTGGTGGGTTCACGTTGGAGGTGGCGGAAATGGCGGAGGATTATGTGTTGTATTTGCCGGCTGGTGGGGTGAAAGGTGAGGACCAGAGGGACTCTGCCCTTGTTGCGTGTGCGGGGATGGGGAGAGAGAGCAGTGTTACGGGGTATGGATGAGACCCTGGTGTGAGCCTCATCTATGGTGGCGGAGGGGAATCCCCGTTCCCTGAAGAACGAGGACATTTCCGATGTACGGGGTATGGATGAGACCCTGGTGTGAGCCTCATCTATGGTGGCGGAGGGGAATCCCCGTTCCCTGAAGATTCCTTCTTTCTTTCCCCACCCCCCATCAGTCTGAAGAAGGGTTTCGGCCCGAAACGTCGCCTATTTCCTTCGCTCCATAGGTGCTGCTGCACCCGCTGAGTTTCCCCAGCAATTTTGTGTACCTTCGATATTCCAGCATCTGCAGTTCCCTTTTGAACAGAGAGAAAGGGAAGCTCATGTTTAAACCTCAATTGTCAATGCTCATTTGTCAAGCTGCACAATGGCTGAAGAGGTTGAAGGAAGGTTATAAAGTGAGATTTGTGCACTGCGTGGAAGCATGCAAGTTGTAGAACTGCTTCTTCTCAACAGTGGATGGCAGAAGCAGAGAAGTGATAATCTTTGCAGCACTGTCGTTAAATCGAATGGGAGGCAAAATTGAAAGAACGCCAGTGAAATGTGAACAGACAAAGGAGAGAAAATACCGTCTCCTTCAAACCAAAGTTATTAAGCTCGAACCTTAAGTTAGTTCCCTAGTCAAAACAAAGCAATTACAAGAACGTAAATGTAGAATTGCAATGCAAATAACAAATGTACAAAGAGTGACATTATGATGCAAGAAATCTATAATATAACTAGACCAAGTGCAGACCCGTTGGGTCTGTTACCCCAACGTACTCATGTTTGAGTACGGTTGGGGGAGACAGCCAACCTGGGGGTAGCGACAGCGGCCGGGCCTCCGGCACAAAGACCGGTCCTGTTGCTCAGAAGGGTAAGGAAAAGAAGAGGAGGACAATATTAATAGGGGACTCTATAGTCAGGGGGTCGGATAGGCGATTCTGTGGACGCAGTCAGGAGACCCGGACGGTAGTTTGCCTCCCTGGTGCCAGGGTCCGGGATGTGTCTGAACGTGTCCAAGATATCCTGAAATGGGAGGGAGAGGAGCCTGAGGTCGTGGTACATATAGGTACCAACGACATCGGTAGAAAAAGAGAAGAGGTCCTGAAAAGAGAATTTAGGGAGTTAGGAAGAGAGAAGGACCACAAAGGTAACAATCTCAGGATTACTGCCTGTGCCACACGACAGTGAGAGTAGGAATGGAGCGAGGTGGAGGATAAATGCGTGGCTGAGGGACTGGTGCAGTGGGCATGGATTCAAGTTTCTGGATCATTGGGACCTTTTTTGGGGAAGGTGCGACCTGTACAGAAAGGACGGGTTGCACTTGAACTCGAGGGGGACCAATATCCTGGCGGGAAGATTTGCAAAGGCTACTGGGGAGACTTTAAACTAGAACGGTTGGGGGGAGGGACTCAAATAGGGAAAGTTAGCAGTCAGTGTGTGAGGCAGGAGGCAGAGAAGGGTAGCACTCGGACCCAAAATGTAGGGGAGAAAGAAGAAAAAGACAATAAACAGAGAATAAGAGGGGGTGGGTTTCTTAAATGTGTATATTTTAATGCTAGGAGCATTGTAAGAAAGGTGGATGAGCTTAGAGCCTGGATTGACACCTAGAAGTATGATGTTGTGGCGATCAGTGAAACATGGTTGCAGGAGGGCTGTGATTGGAAACTAAATATTCCAGGATTTCGTTGCTTCAGGTGTGATAGAATTGGAGGGGCAAGAGGTGGAGGTGTTGCATTGCTTGTCAGGGAAGATATTACAGCAGTGTTTTGGCAGGATAGATTAGAGGGCTCGTCTAGGGAGGCTATTTGGGTGGAACTGAGAAATGGTAAAGGGGTAGCAACACTTATAGGGGTGTACTAGACTAAGTGGGAACCGTTGGGTCCCAGCATCACACAGGAGGGCTGGTCATCCAACGCAATATTCCACCTCTCCACCAATTCCAATATTGGTGGCCAGTTGGGGGGGGGGGGGGGGGCTTTCTGGAGCGCTAGTATGGGTGTTGTGGGCTGAAGGGACTGGTTTCCAGAGGGCTAGTATGCAAATTGTGCGCCAAATGGATTCTTGGGCTGGCGTCTCAGTCAATCAAGCCTGTTGTGCTGGCAACTCACTCACTCACGGCTGGTGGGCTGGTAGTTGACTCACGGCGAATCCTTGAAATTCTATTTCAAGCAGGGTATAAGGCCACCAAATTCAAGTGCAGTTTCTTACCACTTCCAGCAGGGTGCAAGGCCACCAAATTCAAGTGCAGTTTCATACCATTTGAAGTAGAGTGCAAAGCCACTAAAGACAGCGAGTCGTGACCTCTCCCTCCTCCATCTTGCAGAGACTGAGCCACACCCACATTTCCGTGTTTTATAACCCCTCCCCCCCCACCGGAAAAGGTGTGGCTTTCATGGAGTGATTGACAGGAGAGAGATTCTCAACATTTTTTTTAAAACTAATAACACTTTTATTTTTCATTGATGGGAAGAATTCCCTGCACCTGCTCAGCGGAGGGGGACTGAGTAAGATGGCCAAAAATTACAGCCGTAAGTGGTAGCGTTTTATCTAAAATCAATATACAGTGCAAACAGGAAGTAAGTGCATTTATAGTAGTGCCTTTTAACTTCAAGCCAAAGCACCCAAGTCGCCATTTGCAGTAAGTAGTGCCTTTCAACTTATGCCACCATTTGCAGTAAGTGGTGCCTTTCAACTTCAAGCCAATGCACCCAACCCACCATTTGCAGTAAGTAATGCCTTTTAACTTCAAGCCATTGCATCCAAGCCACCATTTGCAGTAAGTAGTGCCTTTCAACTTCAAACCACACCCAAGCCACACCCAAGCCACCATTAGCAGTAAGAGGTGCCTTTTAACTTCAAGCCATTGCATCCAAGCCACCATTTGCAGTAAGTAGTGCCTTTCAACTTCAAACCACACCCAAGCCACCATTAGCAGTAAGAGGTGCCATTCAACTTCGTCAAAGCTCCCAAGCCACCATTTGCAGTAAGTAGTGCCTTTCAACTTCAAGCCAAAGCAATCAAGCCACCATTTGCAGTAATAGCGCCTTTCAACTTCATGCTACCATTAGCAGTAAATACTGCCTTTCAACTTCAAGCCAATGCACCCAAGCCACCATTTGCAGTAAGTAGTGCCTGTCAACCTCATGCCACCATTTGCAGTAAGTAGTGCCTTTTCTACTTCAAGCCAAAGCTCCCAAGCCACCATTTGCAGTAAGTAGTGCCTTTCAACTTCAAGCCAAAGCAACCAAGCCACCATTTTCAGTAAGTAGTGCCTTTTAACTACAAGCCAAAGCAACCAAGCCACCATTTGCAGTAATAGTGCCTTTTAACTTCAAGCCAAAGCTCCCAAGCCACCATTTGCAGTAAGTAGTGCCTTTC
The DNA here is from genome assembly GCF_010909765.2 of Amblyraja radiata. NCBI lineage: Eukaryota > Metazoa > Chordata > Chondrichthyes > Rajiformes > Rajidae > Amblyraja > Amblyraja radiata. The sequence continues at coordinate 37,232,634 of NC_045956.1, read as the reverse complement.
AACTGCATGCCACCATTTGCAGTGAGTAGTGCCTTTCAATTTCAAGACACACCCAAGCCAAGCCAACCAGGCGAGGGGGGGGGGGCGCTTTCTGGAGCGCTAGTATGAACCATTTTAGAACCAATAGACTTTTTTTTTTGCAAGCTTTAGAACCAATAGAGACACTTTTTGCAAGCTTTAGAACCAATAGACATTTTTTGCAAGCTTGAGAACCAATAGACATTTTTTGCAAGCTTGAGAACCAATAGACATTTTTTTGCAAGCTTTAGAACCAATACATTTTTTTGCAAGCTTTAAAACCAATAGACATTTTTTTGCAAGCTCTAGAACAAATAGACATTTTTTTGCAAGCTTTAGAACCAATAGACATTTTTTGCAAGCTTTAGAACCAATAGACATTTTTTTGCAAGCTTTAGAACCAATAGACATTTTTTGCAAGCTTAAGAACCAATAGACACTTTTTGCAAGCTTTAGAACCAATAGACATTTTTTTGCAAGCTTTAGAACCAATACTCTTTTTGCAAGCTTTAGAACCAATAGACATTTTTTTGCAAGCTTTAGAACCAATAGACACTTTCTGCAAGCTTTAGAACCAATAGACATTTTTTGAAAGCTTTAGAACCAATAGACATTTTTTTGCAAGCGTTAGAAACAATAGACATTTTTTTTTGCAAGCTTTAGAACCAATAGACACTTTTTTGCAAGCTTTAGAACCAATACACATTCTGCAAGCATTTTAGAACCACTAAGGGCACTTACATTTGAGAAACATGTGTTCAGTGTTATTCACAGCTCAGAGAAACGTGACCCTCCGCCTTCCTCCATCTTGAAGAGACTGTGTGGCACACCACTTCCTGGTTTTATAGTCCCTCCCCCCTGCCGCCAGCGGTGGCAGCAGAGAGAATGGGGAATTTTGTAAAAACTTTAATATCTCTGTCATTTTTAATCGACGGGAAAAATCCTCGGCACACATGCGGAGGAGGGGGGCTCTGAGCAAGGTGGCCAAAAATGACGGCCGTAGCTGGCGGCGTTCTCTCGGAAATCGCAGCACAGATGGCCAAAACCGGTCAAGAACAGACTTTTAGTAATATAAATAGATTATAGACCGCCAAGTGGGGAGCGAGAATTGGAAGAGCAAATATGTAAGGAGATCGCAGATATTAATAGTAAGCGCAAGGTTGTGATTGTGGGAAATTTCAATTTTCCACACATAGACTGGGAAACACATTCTGTAAATGGGCTGGATGGTTTGGAGTTTGTAAAATGTGTGCAGGATAGTTTTTTGCAGCAATACATAGAAGTACCTACTAGAGAATGGGCGGTGCTGGGCCTCCTGTTAGGAAATGAGACAGGTCAGGTGGCAGAGGTATGCCTTGGGGAACAGTTCGGGACCAGTGATCACAATACCATTAGTTTCAATATAATTATGGAGAGGGTCAGAAATGGACCTAGGGTTGAGATTTTTGATTGGAGAAAGGCTAACTTTGAGGAGATGCGAAATAATTTAAAAGGAGTGAATTGGGACATTTTGTTTTATGGGAAAGATGTGGAAGAGAAATGGAGGACATTTAAATGTGAAATTTTAAGAGTACAGAATCTTTATGTCCCTGTTCGGTGGAAATGAAATAGTAATAATTGGAAAATGCCATGGTTTTCAAGGGAAATTGGACACGGTTCGGAAAAAGAGAGAGATCTACAATAATTATAGGCAGCATGGAGTAAATGACGTGCTTGAGGAGTATAAAGAATGTAAAAAGAATCTTAAGAAAGAAATTAGAAAAGCTAAAAGAACATATGAGGTTGCTTTGGCAAGTAAGGTGAAAGTAAATCCGAAGGGTTTCTACAGCTATATTAATAGCAAAAGGATAACGAGGGATAAAATTGGTCCATTAGAGAGTCAGAGTGGACAGCTATCTGCAGAGCCAAAAGAGATGGGGGAGATATTGAACAATTTCTTTTCTTCGGTATTCACCAAGGAGAAGGATATTGAATTATGTGAGGTAAGGGAAACAAGTAGAGTAGCTATGGAAACTATGAGATTCAAAGAAGAGGTAGTGCTGACACTTTTGAAAAATATAAAAGTGGATAAGTATCCTGGTCCGGACAGGATATTCCCTAGGACATTGAGGGAAGTTAGTGTAGAAATAGCAGGGGCTGTGACAGAAATATTTCAAATGTCATTAGAAGCGGGAATAGTGCCGGAGGATTGGCGTACTGCACATGTTGTTCCATTGTTTAAAAAGGGTTCTAAGAGTAAACCTAGCAATTATAGACCTGTTAGTTTGACGTCAGTGGTGGGCAAATTAATGGAAAGGATACTTAGAGATAATATATATAATCATCTGGATAAACAGCGTCTGATTAGGAACAGTCAACATGGATTTGTGCCTGGAAGGTCATGTTTGACTAATCTTCTTGAATTTTTTGAAGAGGTTACTCGGGAAATTGATGAGGGTAAAGCAGTGGATGTTGTAAATATGGACTTCAGTAAGGCCTTTGACAAGGTTCCTCATGGAAGGTTGGTTAAGAAGGTTCAATTGTTGGGTATTAATGGTGGAGTAGCAAGATGGATTCAACAGTGGCTGAATGGGAGATGCCAGAGAGTAATGGTGGATGGCTGTTTGTCAGGTTGGAGGCCAGTGATTAGTGGGGTGCCACAGGGATCTGTGTTGGGTCCACTGTTGATTGTCATGTACATCAATGCTCTGGATGATGGTGTGGTAAATTGGATTAGTAAGCATGCAGATGATACTAAGATAGGTGGTGTTGTGGATAATGAATTAGATTTTAAAAGTCTACAGAGAGATTTAGGCCAGTTGGAAGAGTGGGCTGAAAGATGGCAGATGGAGTTTAATGCTGATAAGTGTGAGGTGCTACATCTTGTAGGACGTACATGGTAAATGGTAGGGAATTGAAGAATGCAGGTGAACAGAGGGATCTGGGAATAACTGCACAGTTCCCTGAAAGTGGAATCTCATGTAGATAGGGTGGTAAAGAAAGCTTTTGGTGTGCTGGCCTTTATAAATCAGAGCATTGAGTATAGAAGTTGGGATGTAATGTTAAAATTGTACAAGGCATTGGTGAGGCCAATTCTGGAGTATGGTGCACAATTTTGGTCGCCTAATTATAGGAAGGATGTCAACAAAATAGAGAGAGTACAGAGGAGATTTACTAGAATGTTGCCTGGGTTTCAGCAACTATGTTACAGAGAAAGGTTGAACAAGTTAGGGCTTTATTCTTTGGAGCGCTGAAGGTTAAGGGGGGACTTGATAGAGGTCTTTAAAATGATGAGAGGGATAGACAGAGTTGACGTGGATAAGCTTTTCCCACTGAGAGTAAGGAAGATTCAAACAACGGGACATGACTTGAGAATTAAGGGACAGAAGTTTAGGGGTAACATGAGGGGGAACTTCTTTACTCAGAGAGTGGTGGCTGTGTGGAATGAGCTTCCAGTGAAGGTGGTGGAGGCAGGTTCGTTTTTATCATTTAAAAATAAATTGGATAGTTATATGGACGGGAAAGGAATGGAGGGTTATGGTCTGAGCGCAGGTATATGAGACTAGGGGAGAATACGTGTTCGGCACGGACTAGAAGGGTCGAGATGGCCTGTTTCCGTGCTGTAATTGTTATATGGTTATATCTTGGCAGGACAAATCAAAATAGGATGTTCATGGTAAATGGTAGTGAATTGAGGAATGCAGTTGAACAGAGGGATCTAGGAATAACTGTGCACAGTTCCCTGAAGGTGGAATCTCATGTAGATAGGGTGGTAAAGAAAGCTTTTGGTGTGCTGGCCTATATAAATCAGAGCATTGAGTTTCGAAGTTGGGATGTAATGTTAAAATTGTACAAGGCATTGGTGAGGCCAATTCTGGAGAATGGTGTACAATTTGGTCGCCTAATTATAGGAAGGATGTCAACAAAATAGAGAGTACAGAGGAGATTTACTAGAATGTTGCCTGGGTTTCAGCAACTAAGTTACAGAGAAAGGTTGAACAAGTTAGGGCTTTATTCTTTGGAGCGCAGAAGGTTAAGGGGGGACTTGATAGAGGTCTTTAAAATGATGAGAGGGATAGACAGAGTTGACGTGGATAAGCTTTTCCCACTGAGAGTAGGGAAGATTCAAACAAGGGGACATGAGAATTAATGGACAGAAGTTTTGAGGTAACATGAGGGGGAACTTCTTTACTCAGAGAGTGGTAGCTGGGTGGAATGAGCTTCCAGTGAAGGTGGTGGAGGCAGGTTCGTTTTTTATCATTTAAAAATAAATTGGATAGTTATATGGACGGGAAAGGAATGGAGGGTTATGGTCTGAGCGCAGGTATATGAGACTAGGGGAGAATACGTGTTCGGCGCGGACTAGAAGGGCCGAGATGGCCTGTTTCCGTACTGTAATTGTTATATTGTTATATGGTGTGGTTGCAGGGTAGGAGGGGGGGGGGGGGGGGGCTGGGGGAAGGAAGGCGGCATGCGGCGTCACACACACTAACTACCCCCCGCACACACGCTAACTACCCCCCTTGATATTATATTAATATTATTAATTTGCTCCTTTTACCCCATAACCGCCCTATCCATTGACGCATAGCCCCAACTCGCAGGCGCGTCTAGAGAGAGGGGGGGGGGTAGAGAGTAAGAGCAGAGAGAGAATGGGGAGAGACAGAGAGAAAGGGGCAGAGACAGAAGGGCAAGACAGAGGGAGAGGGGGTGAAGGGGAGGAGGAGAGGGAGGGTGGGTGAGGGAGGAGGGGGTGGACGGAAGGGGGTAGGGGAGGGGTGGAGGGGAGGAGGGAGGGAGGGGGCTTTGGTGTAGGGGAGAGAGGGGGAAGAGTGGGGAGGGAGGGGGAGGAAGAGTGGTGAGGGAGGGGGGTGGGGTAGTCCATCTATTCAGGGGATCAGAGGGTATGGAGAGAAGGCAGGTACGGGATACTGAGTTGGATGATCAGCCATGATCATATTGAATGGCGGTGCAGGCTCGAAGGGCCGAATGGCCTACTCCTGCACCTAATTTCTATGTTTCTATGTTTCTATTCCCCACTCCCTATCACCCCCGCTCCTCTCCCTCTATTCCCACACTCTCCCTCCTCACCTCCCTCATTCCCCCCTCTCCCTCCCTACTCCCTCTTCACCTCCCCAGGATCTCGCCTGTCCTCCAGTTCTGCAGAATTGCTCGTTCACAGAGAGGAACACAAAACAGGGAGGTGTCAGAGAGCCAAATGCCAGCGCACGTCGGGGGGGGGTGTTGACGTAAAACACGGCCTCGCGACGCCCGCAGCCGTTGATAACTGCCAGCTGACAAGAGCCCTTTAAAGCCGCTAAGGCAATACGCGTTCGCCCAGGAGCGAGCGTTCACAGCAAAGGTACCGCGAGCAAGGGCATTGTGACGTCCGCAGCTGCCGCAGCTGCCGCAGCTGGGCTGCGGTCTGATTTAAACGAAATAGTAAGTTTTGTGAAGAATTGTATTGAAAATGTGTAGAGATAAATGACCAAATTTAATGAGGAGTGGATCTGTGAATTCATAAGTTAAATCACTATCGAAATAGTAAAAATCTCCGTGTTTTTGCATCTGGTTTTCGAGGGCATACGTTTCAAAGGCAAAATGCCGTATACCCGCACACACAGAATTTTAAAAGTATACTAGACCAAGTGCAGACCCGTTGGGTCTGTTTCCCCAACGCATGTTTGTGGGGGAGGGGGGGGGGGACTGCGGCGTCACACTCACCACCCCCCAAACACACAGGCGGGGGGGAGACGGGGGGGAGGGGAGAGGGGTGGGGGAAGGGGGGAGAGAAGTGGAAGGGTGGGGAGGGAGAGGTAGGGGGAGTGGGGGAAGAGGGGTAGGGGAGAGAGGGGAGTGGGAAGGGAGGGGGGGGAGAGAAGTGGTAGAATGGGGAGGGAGGGGGAGAGGGGTAGGGGGAGTGGTGGAAGAGGGATAGAGGGGGAAGGGGGCAGGGGAAGAGAGGGAAGGGGGTGGGGGAGAGAGGGATGGGGTGGAAGGAGGGGGAGAAGAGGGGGGAGGGGAGAGGTGGGGTAGGGGAGAGAGGGGGATGAGTGTGGAGGAAGATTGGGGAAGGGGGTGGGGGGGAGAGGGTGAGGGGTGAGGACAGGGAGATGGAGAGGGGGAGGAGAGAGTGGTGGGGGAGGGGGAGGAGAGGGATGGGGAGGAGAGAGGTGTGGGGGAGGGGGTGAGGGAGGGAGATGGGGTAGGGGAGGGAAGAGTGGGGGTGGAGGGGGAAGCGTGTGGAGGGAGGGGTGGGGGGAGAGAGGGGGAAGAGTGGGAGGGGGAGGGGTAGGGGCAGTCCCTCTATTCCCCACTCCCTATCACCCCCAATCCTCTTTCTCTATTCCCACACACGTGATCAAGCGCTTTGACACAGGCTGCGGGGGGAAGGGGGAGAGAAGTGGAAGAGTGGGGAGGGAGGGGGAGAGGGGTAGGGGGAGTGGTGGAAGAGGGACAGAGGGGTAGGGGGAAGGGGGTGGGGGAGAGAGGGAAGGGGGGTGGGGGATAGAGGGATGGGGATGGGAGGAGAAGGGGGAGGAGAGGGAGAGCGGTGAGGAGAGGGTGATGGAGAGAGGGGTGGGGGAGGGGAGGAGAGAGGGGAGGGGGAGAGAGGTGTGGGGGAGGGGGGAGAGGAGATGGGGTAGGGGGAGAGAGGGGGAAGAGTGTGGAGGGAGGGGGAAGAGTGGGGTGGGAGAAGGGGGTGGTGGGGTGAGGGAAGTGGGGTAGGGGAGAGAGGGATGGGGTGGGAGAAGGAGGGGGGAGAGGGGTGAGAGAGAGGTGGGGATGGGGAGCGGGAGAGAGGTGTGGGGGAGGGAGGGATGGGGAGGGAGATGGGGTTGGGGAGGGAGGGGGAAGAGTGTGGTGGGAGGAGGAGAGGTAGGGGCAGTCCATCTATTCCTCATTCCCTTCACCCCCAATCCTCTTTCTCTATTCCCACACGTGATCACGCGCCTCGACACAGGCTGCGGGGTGGGGGGGAGGGGCCGGGGCTGGAGCAAAGGCATATGTAAATGAATCCATTCCGATTGGACATCTGTGAGCATTGGGCATTGTGACATCACATGATGGAACATTCACCAACATTCTATAAGTGAGCTGTTTGTTTTTTTTAACATTTTGAAATTTCTGGGTGGGGTGGGGGGGGGGAAGGATTTCATTAAAAATGTGTACATAAACACGACAAAATTTAATGAGGAGTGGATTTGAGAATGTAAAAGTGAAATCTCTACCGAAATGGAAAAAATCTCGGAATTTTTGCGTGTGGTTTTGGCGGACCAAGGAATCAAAAGGCCAAAAATCTGAAAATGGAATCTGACATACACCCACAAACACACAGAGTTTTAATATATAGACTAGACCAAGTGCTGACCCGTTGGGTCTGTTCCCGCAACGCGCGGTTGCAAGGGGGGGGGGGGGGCAGCCTGACGTCATGGCACAACGCGACGCGCTAGGTATATGCCGTCAAGATGCTGCGTACGACATTGAGACGCTGCGTACGCCCGTCGAGACGCTGCATACGCCCTCAATGCGCCTGCGGGCCAACAGGCAGTTGAGAGATTGGAGGAGAGGAGAGGGGGGGGGGAGGGAAGGGGGGAGATGGTGTGAGAAGGGAGGGGGAGAGGTGGGGGGAAGGGAGGGGGAGAGGTGGGGGGAAGGGAGGGGGAGAGGTGGGGGGGAAGGGAGGGGGAGAGGTGGGGGGAAGGGTGCGGACGGGGGAAGGGTGTTTAGGCGAGGGCAGGGGGGGTAGGGGAGAGGAAGGGGAGAGAGAGAGAGGGAGGGGAGAGAGAGGGGGGAGGGGGAGAGAGAGAGCGGGAGAGGGGGGAGAGAGCGGGGGAGGGGGGAGAGAGCGGGGGAGGGGGGAGAGATCTCTCTCTCCCCCCTCTCCCGCTCTCTCTCTCCCCCTCCCCCCTCTCTCTCTCCCCCCCTCTCTCTCTCTTCCCTTCCTCTCCCCTACCCCCCCCTGCCCTCGCCTAAAGAGAGAGAGAAAGTGGGGGAGAGAGAAAGCAGGGAGATAGAGGGAGAGAGAGAGATAGAGGGGGAGGGAGAGAGAGAGTGAGGGGGGAGGGAGAGAGAGAGAGGGGGGAGGGAGAGAGAGATGGGGGAGGGAGAGAGAGAGGGGAGGGAGAGAGAGGGGAGGGAGAGAGCAGGGGGAGGGAGAGAGAGCAGGGGGAGGGAGAGAGAGCAGGGGGAGGGAGAGAGAGCAGGGGGAGGGAAAGAGAGAGAGAGGGGGAGGAAGAGAGAGGAGGGGGGAGGGAGAGAGAGGATGGGGGAGGGAGAGACGGGGGAGGGAGACAGAGAAGGTGATAGAGCGAGAGAGGGGAGGGAGTGGGTCGCAAGGTTTATTTCAAAGCTCGCTTGCCTGCTCGTAAGATTTTTTCAAAGGGGTTCGGTTTGCAGCTCAGAAATATCGAGAAAGGTCTGCAGAAGCCCACCCGCCGCGGCCTTGCTCGGGGTCCACGCCCGTCCACATCCTCGCTCGTGTCCGGCGCCTGTTGGGGAGGCTGCTGCCGCGGGCTGTGAACGCTCATTCTCTCCAAAGATCCTATAGCGGCTAAGCGGCTATATTTCTGCGCAATTTGAACAATGGAGAGGGTTGGAGCGGGCGGGCGGGCGTGGGGACAGGAGGCACACAGAGAGAGGCACAGAGGCAGGGAAGCTTCCTGCCTTTTGGAGCTGAGGTTTCTGATTTGCGGTGTCTATCGAGTGGGCGACCATGCTGGTGCGAGCGGAGCGAACGATCAAATGCAGCAGAGGGCCGGCCGATGGAGAGAGAGGGCAGTGAGAGAGGGGAGAGACAGAGAGGACAGAGGCATCGTTTGGAGACCCCTGGTATGCAGTCACCGGTTTGGCACCATTTCCAATTCCCAGTTGTAGTAAGTGCAGAGGTGTTGACCTGACCATGAAGGTCTGTTTTCTGGGGGGGGAGGGGGGGGGGGTGTGAGGGAGGGGCAGAGAGAGAGAGGGAGGGCAGAGAGAGAGAGACGGGAGAGACAGAGGGCAGAGACAAAGAGACTGCTGGCAGGCGTGGGGCGGCTTCTTTATGGCCCCGGTCACGGCCCCATCCCAAACCCCGGGTTTGGCCCCCACTACAGCTGGTTAGAGAGTGTGAGGCGTCGCATCCTCGGCACTTCTAAGACGTCGGCTCTGTCGCGCTGGCTGTTCCCCCGCTGCTGGAAAAGCAGCGGTTGAAGATGTGATGTTTGGCTTGAGGCAGCGTGACAGAGCCAGGCCGGGCACCAGCGGCAGGGAAAAATGTCGGCGTTTTTGGAGCAGAGGTGGGCGTCAGCAGCCGTTATGGTCGCTGGTCAGCAGCCAGCAGGAGGCGACAAAATGAGTGAGTGGGGGAGGGGGAAGCGGGGGAGATGGAGTTTAATGACGGAGTGCTGGCGGACCAAGGAATCAAAGGCCGAATCTGGCAGACACAGACAGACGGACAGACAGACAGACAGACAGACAGGCAGGCAGGCAGGCAGGCAGGCAGGCAGACAGACAGACAGACAGACAGACAGACAGACAGACAGACAGACAGACAGACAGACAGACAGACAGACAGACAGACAGACACAGTTTTAATATATAATAGATAGATAGAAGCCGCAGGCAGCACCATTTACTCTTCAACCTATACACCGTGAATTAATCATTTAGTGACCAAACAACTGTGCAGGAAACCGCAACACTTAAGTTGGGAACCTGTGAAAAATCAGTTTTACACTGTCAATAAAATTATTCAACAAGACAGATTTTTAAAATAAATTGTTGGGCTGCAAGGGAGGTGTAATCATCTTACTTTTATTTGATCGTGTCAAAACTCCTCAATGACAATCATAAGCAGGAAAGACTTTCAAGATCATTATATTTACTATCGAATAGACAACCTAGCTGTGCACATCTCACTTTTAAGTGAGATGCACTTCTTAAGAAATGATAGCATCACTGAGGGTGACAAATTTTACCACAACCCGAGCAAGTACACAACTGAAAAGTTATTTACTTCACGGAGCATGACATTTCTGCCCCAACTGTTAACAAGGGCAAGTAAACCTACCATGCATTTGCCCACCGACCATCGGACTTATTTTTCCCCGGAGAATCTTTACAAAGGAATGTAGTTCTAACCTATGTTTCTTTTTTTGTGGGTGGGGGATATGCACTACACACTGCAGATTTAGATTTATAATAAGTGAGTTCGGTATTCCGACTGCACATGTCCAGGTCACTCGCTATAAACATTCTCGGCAACGGTGGTGCTGCGTTGTGTGCAGGCTTGCCTTTTGTCAGTGGTCGGGGTCGGGCCCAGCTCTCCGTCGCTGCGGATGCTGTTGAGTTGCTGCTGGGCCGTCCCCATCCCCTCCCGAGTGTCCCATCCCTGTCCGGAGGAGTCCGGCAGCACTTGCTGTGGATGAGGCGCGGGTCTGTGTGCCGAGAATGCAGCTGCAGTCTGCAGCTGCCAAGAATGTCTCTCCGCCGGTCCAGTCTCTCCGTCTCCCACTCTCATCTGCCCCAGCTCCCCCGCTGCCTGGCAGCCCCGTTCCTCAGATTAAATATATTTTTACACATAAATCATGAATAAAGATAAGAATTTACATACAGTTTATGCAGCCAGCGCTTCATTCGCTTTTTCTTTATAGCGAGTGACCTTTGACAAATCCCATGATTCATTGCGTTTTTCGGAATACCGAACTCACTTATAGGACAAGGAGAGTATGCTTAAAATGTTTGGTGATCCACCGGGTGGCACCACCGTCGTGGGTGCCTCGCCTACAGTTTGTGTGTCCGTTCTACTGTTTTTATTATTTTAAATTTGTTCTAAAAGTTTGTTTCAATGTTTCTTGTTAGTTTATGTGGGGGGTGGGGGGGAAATAGGGGGAAATTTTTTTTCAGTCACTTACTTCGACTTAGTTGCGATTTTCTCCGTGTCACATCTCTGTCCCCCCCTGCGGCCTAACAATCTGGAGTGGTGCGGCCTTTCCTGGAGACCGGCCCGGAGCGTCAAGCTACAGGTGCAGCGCGGACTTACCATCGCGGAGCCGGGGATCTTTGCCGAGGATCGCCAGAAGAGCTCCGACCGCGGGAGCTGAATTAGGCCATTCGTCCCGTCAGGTCTGCTTCGCCATTCAGTCATGGCTGATCTATCATTCCCTCTCCCCCAATCTCATGCCTTCTCCCCATAACACTTGATACCCTTATTAATCAAGAATCTGTCAATCTGCACCTTTAAAATAACCAATGACTTGGCCTCCACAGCCCTGAATTCCACAGATTCACCACCCTTTGACTAAAGAAAGAAATCATCTACTTCATCAGTCAGAATCCTTCCAAAACAAGGTCACCAAAAGAGGAGACACTCACTAATGAGTGCACAATGCTGCCGAGATTAGAGGGTTTCAGCTGCAGGGAGACGTTGGATAGACTTGGATTGTTTTCTCTGGAACGACGGAGGTTGAGGGGATACTTGATAAAAGTATACCGTACAAAATTATGAGAGGCAGAGCCAGAAGCTTTCTCCCCCAGGGTGGAAATGTCCAACACTAGACAGCATAGCTTTAAAGTGAGGAGAATGTTTTTTGGAGATATGCGGGGCACGTTTTTATTTTATTTTATTTTTTTACACAGAGTGGTGGGGCCTGGAACGCACAGCCAGAGGTGGTGGTGAATTCAGATATGATAGTAGCATTAAAGAAGTTTTTGGATAGGCACACGGAAGTGCAGGGTGTAGAGGGACATGGATCATGTACAGGCAGATGAGATCAGTTTAACTTGGCATCATGTTCGGCACAAACATTGTGGGCTGAAATGCCCATTCCTGTGCTGCACTCTTCTAGGTGTCGATGTAAGATTCAATTCCGTTTGCAACTCCTCGGGAAAAACTGGCATGGTCTCGCTAAGGGGTGGCATGGTGGTGCAGAGGTAGAGTTGCTGCATTACAGCGCCAGAGACCCGGGCTTGATCCCGACTACGGGTGCTGTCTGTACGGAGTTTTGTACGTTTCCCCGTGACCGCATGGGTTTTCTCCAAGATCTTCGGTTTCCTCCCACAATCCAAAGACGTGCAGGATGAAGGTTAATTGGCTTGGTATAAGTGTAGATTGTCCTTAGTGTGTGTAGGATAGTGTTAGTGGTTGGTGCGGACTCGGTGGGCACTGCATCCCTAAAACTGTATCTCTAAAACAAAAAAAAAACTAAAAGCAGGACAGAGCACACAAAGCGAGACAGCAGTCTTAGTGTTTAAGAATTTAGTTGGGGTCTGAAGAAGGGTTTCGGCCCGAAACGTTGCCTATTTCCTTCGCCCCATAGATGCTGCTGCACCCGCTGAGTTTCTCCAGCATTTTTGTGTACCAGCAGTCTTAGTGGCTGACTTAGTAGGTGCTTGACAGCCGAACTGATGATCGAAGGGAACAACGAGGTTGCACATCACGGAGTTCCGACGGTTCATAAGTTCCCCTTGCCTTCGTACCAGGTGGAGTACAGATGTACACATTCCAAAGCACTTTAAAATCAAAGAATAGCAACACAATTAAGAGCCATTCTAGTTGGCTCTGTTATTTCTTCATCACCATCCAACCAGCAGAGCAGTGCCATCACCACTGTCCCCAAGTTGGGGAACACTTTCCAGCATCAGTGCAACTGCTAATATGCCAGTGTTGAATTCACAGATAACACGAGGCATTTTCCTCTTGGAAGTACAAGTCTTCGATTTACAAAGCTGTTCCACACTACAACAAACTGTGCCCCCTCTGTGCGCAGAATTACAATGCATCAGAAGATGGCGAAGGATGTGCTGGTGTTGGAGAGGGTCCAGACGAGGTTTACGAGAATGATCCCAGGAATGATTGGGTTAACATACGATGAACGTTTGAAGACATTGGGCCTGTACTCACTGGAGTTTAGAAGAATGAGGGGAGGGGGGGGACCTCATTGAAACTTACCGAATAGTGAAAGGTCTGGATGTGGAGAGGATGTTTCCACTAGTGGAAGAGTCTAGGATCCGTAGCCATAGCGTCCGAATTAAAGGACGTACCTTTAGGAAGATGAGGAAGAATTTCTTTCGTCAGAGGGCAATGAATCTGTGGAATTCATTGCCACAAACGACTGTTGAAGCCAAGTCAATGGATATTTGTAAGGCGGAGATTGACAGATTCTTGATTAATAAGGGTCTCAGAGGGATGGGGAGATGGCAGTAGAATGGGTTTGGAAGGGAAAGATGGATCAGCCATGATTGAATGGCGGAGTAGACTCGACGGGCCGAATGGTCTAATTCTGCTCCAAGAGCTTATGAACTTATTATGAAGTCCCACAATGCACTTGGCTCAGCCTTTTTGATTTATGACATTGCTCCTGGGGTGGAAGATTGCAACCTTCACGTGGTCCACCGTGTTTCGACGAATGCAATCAACACAATCAAATAAGATCAAATAGAACAAGATGTCCTACAACTTTAGGATGTGCACGCTATACGCAAGAAGAAGAGACATTGCTCTTCAGAAAACATTTTCAAGAAATACACTCCATGTACAGAAAGTAGGAAGCTGGTGCTCAAATAAGAACGGAGAATGCAGGTAATTCTCAGGTCACAGATATCTGACTGACCTGTAGAGTGCTTTCAGAATTTTCTGTATTCATTTCAGATTTCTTGCATGTGCAGCGCTTCACGTTTCGAAGCAGTTGCCCAAGCCGCCCTCCTCATTATGAAATGTAATGAGAACGCAACACTGTTAACTTGCTGAGATGCTGGATGCTCCTATACCTGAAGGTCTTGAACTTCCTGGAGACTTACGCACCTGAAGAAATCAACATATCCACCAGGCAAGGATGCAATGCTGGAGGATGTAATGGAAGGTAAATCAATGTTAACATTCATTTCAAGAGAACTAAAATATAAAAGCAAGGATGTAATAATGCTGAGGCTTTGTAAAGCATTGATCAGGGCATATTTGAGAGTCGTTTTGGGCCCCATATCTGAGGAAAGATATGCTGGCGTTATCAAGTGTGCAGACAAGGTAAGTGCAGAAAAGGCAAGTCCCGAATCGGTGGTTCCCTATGCGGCATCAAGATGGTCTAGGCCACAGGCCGGCGGTCGAAGATCTAAGGTCCCCGCCGCGCCGCAGTTAGAAGCACCGCAGACCGCAGGGCCGGCAGTCGGAGCTCCTCCCCAGGGATCCCCGGCGATGGTAAGTCCCCGCTGCTCCCACGGTTAGAAGTAGGCCGGCGGCCGGATCTCTTCTCCGGGGTTCGCAACGAGGGATCCCAGGCTCCGGACGCCGTGCCAGCTGGAGCTCCGCAGACTGTGGGGCGGGCCAGCGAACGGAGCGCTCCCATCCGGCAAGGGCTCGCCTGCTCCGCGATGAAAAAGTCCATGCTGCGCCCGCTGCTGAACCCTGGGCGGGTCTCCGAGAAAGGCCGCACCGATCCTTTGTGTTAGGCCGCGAGGGAGGCGACATGTAAAAGGTCGCCTCTCCGTGGAGGAGGCGACCGAAGCGGTTTCCCCCTTACCCCCTCACACAAGACACACCGAGAAACACCAAAAACACACATTGGGACATACTAAAAAAGCAGAAAAAGTAGGAAAAACTATCACGCGGCTGGCAGGGCAGCCTGCTTGCAGCGTCCTCACCGACCACATAAAGGGCAAGTGAAATGAATTTGCCAGCAGCGGTACAATAAAAAAGAACACACAATACACAATAAAATATTTAACACAAACATCCACCACAGCATTCATCACTGTGGTGGAAGGCACAAAATTTGGCCAGTCCTCCTCCATTTTCCCCCGTGGTCGGGACCACAACCCTCCGCAGTCGCCGCTGCGGGCGTCCAGATGTGCAGACAGGGTAAGTCCAGAATCGGTGCCTCCCCACCGGAGACCGCGGCTTCAAAATGATGTGGGCTGCAGGCCGGCGGTCGAAGATTTAAAGTCCCCGCTGCGCTGCACCCAGAAGCGCCGTAGACTGCAGGGCCGGCGGTCGGAGCTGACCCCGCTCCGGATGGTGTCCCCACCGTGCCCGCAGTAGAAGTTGGCTGCGGGCCGGCGGTCGGAGCTCTTCTCCTCCGGGGTCCCAAATGAGGAAGCCCAGGCTGCGGACGCTGCACCAGCTGGAGCGCTCCACTCCGGCGACCCCCGGCTAGGGCTCACCCGCTCCGCGACGAGAGTCCGTGCTGCGCCCGCAGCCGGAGCCCCGGGCGCGTCTCCGGGAAAGGCCGCACCGATCCTCGATGTTAGGCCACCGGGGAGGCGACATGGAAAAAGTCGCCTCTCCGTGGAGGAGGCGACCGAAACGGTTTCCCCTTTACCCCCCCCCACACAAGACACACCGAGAAACATTAAAAACATACATTAAGACATACTAAAGAAACAAAAAAAGTGGAAAAAACAAGGGCTGCCGGCTTGCAGCATCCCCACAGACCAATTGTACACAGGAGGTTTACGGTAATTATCACTGGGATGATTGGGTTAATGTATGAAGAGCGTTATAATAATAATAATAATAATAATAATAATGCATTTTATTTGCTGGCGCCTTTCTGGACACCCAAGGACACCTTACAGGACATAAAATCACAATACATTTATCAATATTAAAATCAAGTTGATTAAAAACAAAAAAAAATAAAAAAATAGACAAAACATTTTAAGTCATTAAAATCAGGGTGAACATGGTGGAAGTTATGTCGGGTATGCTAATCTAAACAGGTGTGTTTTGAGTTGTGATTTGAATTGATCGATAGTGTCCAGGTGACGGATGGGAAGTGGGAGAGTGTTCCAGAGACGTGGGGCAGAGCAGCTGAAGGCTCTGGCACCCATGGTGCTGAGTCTAAATGTGGGGACAGTTAAAATTGCAGCTGAGGAGGAACGAAGTGTATGGCAGCAGCAGGTCAGAGGTATTGGGGAGCAAGGTGGTGTAGGGCTTTGAAGGTCAGCAGTAAAATCTTGTAGTTAATCCGGTGGTGCACAGGGAGCCAGTGGAGCTGAGTGAGGATGGGTGTGATGTGGTCCGATGATCTGGTGCGGGTGATGATTCGGGCTGCAGAGTTCTGAATGCATTGGAGGCGATGAAGAAGTTTAGTAATCGTTGCAGTAATCGATGCGGGATGTGACCAGAGCGTGGATGAGGACTTTTGTATTGTCTTTGGAGAGGGAGGGGCGGAGTCTGGAGATGTTGCGGAGATGAAAGTATGCAGAGCGTGTGATATTGCTGATTTGGGGGCCAAAGGAAAGTGTACTATCCAGAATGACGCCGAGACTTTTGACATGGGAGGAGGTGGGTATGGGTGAGCCATCAACTGAAATGGTGAACGGGTGGGTTTTGGAGAGTGTGGACTTTGAGCCAATTAGCGTGATTTCTGTTTTATTTCCATTGAGTTTTAGAAGGTTGAGTGACATCCAGTTGCTGATAGCTTGAAGACAGGTGGTGAGGGCAGTTGGGGGAAGGGAGGTGTTTGGTTTTGTGGAAGGTAAAGTTGTGTATCATCGGCATAGCAGTGAAAATTGATTCCAAAATGACGGAGAATATTGCCAAGAGGTTGAATATAGATGATAAAAAGCAGTGGCCCCAGCACCGATCCCTTAGGAACACCATGGGTGACTGTGGCAGTTGTGGATGTGACTTTATTTCCCTGGATGAACTGTTTTCTGTCGTGTAGATAGGACCTGAACCAAAGTAGTGCATTGTTGTTGATGCCGGTGGCAGATAGACGTTCCAGAAGAATTGGGTGGGAGATGGTGTCAAAGGCTGCTGTGAGGTCGAGAAGGATCAGGATGGATAAGTGGCCGGTGTCAGCTGCGAGAAGGAGATCATTTGTAATTTTTACCAAGGCTGTTTCAGTGCTGTGATTGTGGCGAAAATCGGACTGAAATGGTTCATAGAGGTGTTCAAGAAGGAACTGCAGATGCTGGAAGTTCGAAGGTACACAAAATTGCTGGAGAAACTCAGCGGGTGCAGCAGCATCTATGGAGCGAAGGAAATAGGCGACGTTTCGGGCCGAAACCCTTCTTCAGACTGATGGGGGGTGGGGGGGAGAAGGAAGGAAAAGGGGAGGAGGAGGAGCCCGAGGGCGGGCGGATGGGAGGGTGGGAGGAGACAGCTAGAGGGTTAAGGAAGGGGAGGAGACAGCAAGGGCTAGCAAAATTGGGAGAATTCAATGTTAATGCCATCCGGACGCAAGGTCTCCAGGCGGAATATGATGACGAATACCTTGCGTCCGGATGGCATTAACATTGAATTCTCCCAATTTTGCTAGCCCTTGCTGTCTCCTCCCCTTCCTTAACCCTCTAGCTGTCTCCTCCCACCCGCCCGCCCTCAGGCTCCTCCTCCCCTTTTCCTTCCTTCTCCCCCCCACCCCCATCAGTCTGAAGAAGGGTTTCGGCCCGAAACGTCGCCTATTTCCTTCGCTCCATAGATGCTGCTGCACCCGCTGAGTTTCTCCAGCAATTTTGTGTACCTTGGTTCATAGAGGTTATTGTTTTGAAGGTGGACTTGAAGTTGTGTCGCTACTGTCCTTTCCAGAAGTTTAGCGTTTGATGAAAGACCAAGACAGAGTGGATGTAGAAAGGGTGTTCTTACTATCCACTTAGTGGATAGTTGATGTATTTTTCATATAAGACTACATCTCTAGTCTGGTACAGCCTCAGGATAAATGGACATACCTTTAGAATGGAGAAGAGGAAGAATTTCTTTAGCCAGAGGGTGGTGAATTTGTGGAATTCATTGTCAGGTATGGCTGTGGAAGCCAAGTCAGTGGGTATTTATAAAGTGGAAATTGCTAGGTTCCTGATTTTTATGGGTGTCAAAGGTTATGGGGAGAAGGCAGGAGGATGGGGTTGAGAGGGAAAAATCCATCAGCAATGATTGAATGGCAGAGCAAGCTCTGCAAGCCGAATGGTCTAAATCTGCTCCGATGTCTTATGAACACATGGTCATATTTTGAGGCGCGAGCATTTGAAATAAATGAAGTCTAAAGAAGTAATGAAGACTATGTGGAGTCTTCATTACTTTAACCACCTCCCTGGCACTTAAAATCAACGTTTATATCTATGAGACCTCCTCCTTTCATATTCTAATAATTAGATTTGAATGTTTTTAAGTGTTGCCTGAACCCTTTGCTTCGCCAATCCTTGTTTCCCACTCTATTTTATATTCTGCATAATTTTTGAATAAGATTTCACACTGAAATTCACTATCCCACTTTGAGGTTCAGCCCCCGCATCCGCTGTAATGTTTCAAAGCAATTCATAAAAAAGACTCAACAGTGCTTATTACACAGTGTTCAGACAGAGCCCCTCTGCTTGAGACTCATAACCAAAGGCATCACAAGAAAGCAACTGTGAACCCACTGTAGAACGTGTGGCATTTGTAAGCAAGACCAACAAGACCAACATTTTTACCAAAGGGCAAATACCAGCAAATACTAGGCAAATACTAGGTTAACTGAACTTTTAAGCACGTACACAGATCTGCCCTTGCCCTGGTACATCAGAGAAACACCGTCTGAAAGCTGACCACAGTGCAAACCCTGTGAAGCACACATGAACTGGACCAATGGGGTTAGATAGGAAACATAATGTCACTTTGCATACAATGCGTTTGGATGACATGAAAGCATGATGCATTGGCAAGAGCTGTAAATAGGTCATATTGCTAAAAAAAAAATGTTGACCATATCATAGCAATTTGCACATCTTCCAAAGCATGCAGAAAGAAAAATCACCGCCTAGTCAACCGGACAAAGAAAACCCCAGCACATCCACTTGAAGTCCTTGAGCAACCAGGAACTAATTCTGACCATCATTCCCAAGGGCAGGATAGGAAAGGAGGTCAACTTTGCATACCTTGGATATACAAGCAAAGAATTTCACTGTGCCTTGTCACATGTGACAATAAAGTATTCAATTCAATTCAACTAAAAATTCAAAAACACCATGTTAGCATACAAGCAAGTGTGCAAATGTTGTGTAAACACAAATTGAAGTGCAAAGCTCCCTAGCATAGAATGATGAGATATGTTTTGGGTAGGAAGAAACTGCAGATGCTGGTTTACACGGTAGCTAGACACAAAATGCTGGAGTAACTCAGTGAGCCAGGCAACATCTGTGGAGAGAAGGAATGGGTGACGTTTTAGGTCGACCCGAAAGGACACCCATTCCTTCTCTCCAGAGATGCTGCCTGGCCCGCTGAGTTACTCCAGCACTTTGTGTCCAGCTTAGGAGATATGTCTTGTCTGATTTCAGACATGGACAATGACAAAAAGGACACAAAGTGCTGGAGTAACTCAGCAGGTCAGGCAGCGTCTCTGCTAGAACATGGATAGGTTCAGGACGAGAACCTTCTCCAGACTGATTGTAAGGGTGGGGGGAGACGAAAGCTGGAAAAGCGGAGAGGCAGGACAAAGCGTGGCAGGTAATATGTTGACAGGCAGGCAGGTTGATGTTGGTGAGGGGGGGGGGGGGGGGTTGTTTGATAGGCAGATGGGTGGAACAAAGGCCAGAACGAAGAACAGGGAATGTGAGAAAGGTTTGAAGAGTGAGCACCTGAGTGAGACAAAGAATAAGCAACAATGTTCACTACAATGGCATGGATAGTGCAGCATATTTCCCCTTCAATTCAAACATGGTGCATTATTCAATTGGCTAAATCTAAATCTGACAGATGTCTTCAATAATCCATCTGGGATTCCCATGATCAATTATTAAGTGGTTTTCTCCACTGCATTTAACCCCGCTAGAGGTGGAGAACACCAATGTCATCGCCAGGCTGACTGACCCCTGCTACTCTGACCCAGTGCCATTGCCAGGGAAACAGGACTTTTAAGGCCATGAAAATACTTTTCATTTTTAAGAACGTTGAATCGTGAAGGATACAATATGGCATTGGAAATGTGATGATTTTTATTTATGTGTGATCTACTATTATGTATGTGTGATCTACTATTCCTACACTCTTGCAGTTATGCATGAATTGTATGCAGAAAAAGAATTTCACTGCACCCAAGGTACATGTGACAATAAAATACCATTGATTAATATATGCTAAATGCTATTTTAAGAAAGGTGATGTTGATCCATTTAACTGAGAAGAGGCCAAAAAACTGTTTGAAGGACAGCTATAAATATACACTCCCTGTAGTTGGAGATAAATTTGGGTTTCGACGTGGCCCTGGAGTTTTAGGTTTCACATGGTCTGGCATTAGGTCAGTAGTCGATTCCTCTCTCACATACATTTACATGGTCTAGAGCTCATGTATCAGTGCCACCTGTTAGAGATCAACAGAACTTTCACCAAGGTACCCAGCTCCCGGTTGTTCCCATTTATGGAAATTCGTTGGATGCTTGCTCTTGGTGCGGAATCCGCCATGCATGTAATTATATTTGGAGTTTGAACATAACTCAAGTTGTCCCTCTGCCGAGAGCAGGAGGGAACGGAAAGCAGGCTGGCTGGGCATGCCCACCTTGAAGACACGATTCCATCAGCAAATCAATTGCCCAGCTCACTTGAACCAGACTCAACATTTGAAAAATAATACATCGCGATTGCTTGGCTAACAAGACAATAACATTTGCATCGTGTGTCACAAAGAAGGAGACCGAATGAAAAGCAAAGTTTTAAATCCTCTTCCCGATTACATGACATTAAATGCGCATAACGCCAGCAATTTGATTCTATTTCCGAACCGGAGCAGTAGGCGACTTATATGCGCAGTTGTTTCAAAACAAGGCCATGTGGCAAACATCCAATGCACTCAGACAACATTCGGCGCAACCCCGGGTGCATTACCTCCAGTGTAACTTTACGTTACATGAATAAAAACTAAACTTTCCCCGTTGTTGTTTTGCAGGGTTCTTTCACAAATTAATGTTGCAATATGGTGCCAATTTCAAAATTATTTGCATCCTTTTTGTTTGCTACGCTCATTAGAACTAGTGTGCGGTTTTCTGCTTTCGAGAAACGGTTTGCACAATCACAAAACGCAAGAAAAACATTAAACCATTTGCCCAGTGAGGGCGTTCAGCACAGGTTCCGGGCCGTAGCTTTCTTCCTCGGTGTGGGTGTGTGTGTGTGTGGGTGCAGAGCTCGAAATTAACGGTTGCCCGGGTGCCATTGACCACTCAAAGCGCCGCCAGGCAACCTAAACACCGAGTCATTTTGCCCGGCTTGGCAACCAGATACTGGTTTGTACCGAAGATAGACAAAAAACAGGAGTAACTCCGCGGGTCAGGCAGCATCTCAGGAGAAAAGGAACGCAACGTTTTATGTCGGGGATGACGGCTGTATTGCGTGGAAAGATGCTAGGTGCGGGGTGACGAAGGGTCGCAGCGAATGACGGGCCTCGAACAGCGGCAGCAGCGGCTCCATCTCCTCCTCCCGCACCCCGCCCGCCCTAATAAGGGCCGCTGCTTGCAAACCCGCTAACGGCGCTTAAAAAAAACCCTCCCGCACGCCGAGGCCGGGAGGAGGGAGGGAGGGGGAGGACTCGGCGTGCGGGAGGGTTTGTTTTGAAAGCGGTTCTCGCCATTAGCGGGTTTACAGGCAGCGGCCGCTATCAGGGAGGAGGAGGAGATGGAGCTGCTGCTGCTGCTGTGCGGGACCCGTCATTCGCTGCGACACTTCTGAAGCAGCTGCACCATAGATCCTATAGCTATAGGATCTTTGAGCTGCACCGCTCAGCCCCGCACCTTGCTGTTGACTGGCGGAGGAGGGAGGTGGTGGCGAGGTGTTCCCAACGGCCAAGGCATGTGGGGCGATATTGTCCGAGGAGCGCTGACCCTCCTTCCTCCATACCTCGCCCCCTTCTCCCTCTCAATCTCTCGTACGCCCCCTCCACCCCCCCCCCCCCTTATCCTGGGACCCCTCCTCTCCATCCCGCATTGATCCCCATTCCCACCTCTATTCAGTCCTCACTGACATCCCCTGTACTCCCCTCCCCGTCTCCCCCCCCCCCCAATCTATTCATCCTGCGCTGATCACCCTATCCACCTCGCATTGATTCTCATCCATCCTACACTGGTTCCCCAATTCACCCTGTACTTACCCTTTCCCATCCATCCTGCACTTCTCCATCCATCCTGTACTGATCCCCCATCCATCCTGTACTAATCCACGCATTCATCCCGTACTGACCTACCCTCCATTTACCCTGCACCTTCCCCTCATTCATCCTGCACAGACCCTCCGATCCACACTGTACTGACCCCCCCCCCCATTCATCCTGCGCTGATCTCCCCCCTCCCCATCCATCCTGTACTGATCCTCCCATTCAAGAAGAATGGGGGGAACAGTCTGAAGAAGGGTCGCGACCCGAAACGTTGCCTATTTCCTTCGCTCCATAGATGCTGCCTCACCCGCTGAGTTTCTCCAGCACTTTTGTCTACCCCCATCCATCCTGTACTGAACCCCCCCCCCCCCCATTCAACACCACCGACATCCCCCGTGCTCTCCCCTCACAATTTTACTTACTCCAACCAACACGTGCTAATTCACCTGCCTCAATCCATCCATTCGGCACCGACTGCCTTCTAACCCCCCCCCGGCCATCTATTCACCCCGCACTGATTCACACACACACCTGACCCTATTGTCCTGGAAATGTCTTCAGAGCGAACATTGACTATGTTTGATAACGGAATGCAATCAAATGTGTTTTAATTCCCAATGTTAATATTTGTTTTAATCTATAAAGATGGATGAATTATATTGTGAACACGTGAAACATTAAAACCGCAGTGTTCGATTGACACTGCTACCGTTGACACGTTATTACAGAATTCATTTTAACGGCAAATCAATGCTCTTAATATAGAGTATCAGTACTGTAGTTAATTAATGAGCAACATTCACAACTATACGTATGCATATGTGTTACCATGGTCCAGGATTTATTGACACAGGTTGATCATACGCTGAATAATCCAACCACATTTTTGTTTGGAAGTGGAAAGAACTAATAGAAATTGCATTAATTGCAATAACCATATAACAATCACAACAAGGAAACAGGCCATCTCGGCCCTTCTAGTCCGTGCCGAACACGTATTCTCCCCTAGTCCCATCTACCTGCACTCAGACCATAACCCTCCATTCTTTTCCCGTCCATATAACTATCCAATTTATTTTTAAATGATAAAATCGTAACTGCCTCCACCACCTTCACTGGAAGCTCATTCCACACAGCTACCACTCTCTGAGTAAAGAGGTTCCCCCTCATGTTACCCCTAAACTTCTGTCCCTTAATTCTCAAGTCATGTCCTCTTGTTTGAATCTTCCCTACTCTCAGTGGGAAAAGCTTATCCACGTCAACTCTGTCTATCCCTCTCATCATTTTAAAGACCTCTATCAAGTCCCCCCTTAACCTTCTGCGCTCCAAAGAATAAAGACCTAACTTGTTCAACCTTTCTCTGTAACTTAGTTGCTGAAACCCAGGCAACATTCTTCCAGTCTGAAGAAGGGTTTCGGCCCGAAACGTCACCTATTTCCTTCACTCCATAGATGCTGCTGCACCCGCTGAGTTTCTCCAGCATTTTTGTGTACCAACATTCTAGTAAATCTCCTCTGTACTCTCTCTATTTTGTTGACATCCTTCCTATAATTAGGCGACCAAAATTGTACACCATACTCCAGCAATGTGTAAAAAGAGTTGAGATACTGTCTTATAATTTTGCTGCATGTCATAGTGGGATATATCATGTCTTGATTGGTGAATGTTTAGTTTGTGACTTTATTTGAAGCACAAATAATATGTGAATGCTTCTTTGAGTACAATTCCGACTGGTAACTACGCACTTCGTCCGAGCACATTATCGCACACATCGCATGTTTTCTACACAATAAACACCGTCCAAGAGTATGTATCTGCGTTGGCCTTAATTAGTGATTGGTGGAGGTGTTTCGCAGTAAATAAAATGTCATTGTTCCATAACTGCCCTACATAAATGCGCAGGGAGCAAGTCTCACATAATATACGCAACAACCCTCCTGACCCAGGACGGGTCTCGACCCAGAACGTCACCCAATTCCTTCTCCCCAGAAATGCCGCCTGTCCTGCTGAGCTACTCCAGCATTGTGTGTCAGTCTTATCTATATTTAGTAAGGTGCTATGGTTCGCAAACCTGTTGACCCAATGGTAATTTTATGGGGAGAATCCAGTCGTGAATGGGAACCGTGTTTTATTTGTTGGGTTTTTTTCTCTCTGAACAAGAGTCGGCGATTGAATCCCGCGCTTCCTCGGCGAGCTGGAGTGAAGGGGACAGAGCGGTGTGGTAGTCGCTCGCTTCCGTGTTTACAGACCCTCCTCCTCGCTGCGCGCTCCTCGCCCCCGGCCTGCAACCCAACTTGCTGGCAGGAGCGAGCTTCCATTCGAACCCGCCGGCGCAAAAGCGTTCCAATTTCGAACGCCGCTCGCCCGCTTTCCATTGTCCTTCCCTCCCGGGCCACGTTCCAATTGGGCACGCAACGTTCCTTTCCCGGTCCCTCCCACCAGCGCCGCGCGTCCATCACCCCGACACCGAGCGGTGGCACTTCCGCCATCAAGAGTGGTTGCGACGGCGCAGTTATCAAAATGAATGATTCCAGATTAAAATACAACCCGACTGAAACATGCCCCAAACCCGAACTAAAAGTGCGAGCTCTTCCTCCGTGGCAAAGTTCGACAATGCATTATCCCGCACGCACCAACTATCGATTTAAAGCGCCAAGTATTAGCAGAGCAAGACAGCGTGGCAAGACGTCGGAAAGACAACAATCCACAACACTTCCTGGTTCCGCAGTTAATAATATAAACTAACGGCTAAGGCGCAAGCAGTCAAAATAGCGCTTTAGTAACAGACGCGTCCTGCAAATGAAATTCCACTGGGTCACAATTCTCCAAGTATTATGTTGCAAAGACACAATGTATAAGAATTGTTAAAAATGATAATTGGATTTTATTATTTCCCCCTCATCAAAAGTCATCAGGAAGAGCTCTTCTCGCCATGCAGGTTGCTAACAAGGTGATCACTTCCTGATCAACCCCCCCACCCCCCTTTCCTTATAGTAACGGGACAAGCAGAGCGCAGTCAGATTCCGCTGACACTCGCCGCGCAGCACTCGCCGGCGGGCGCGGCACGAAAGTTCTTGCTGGCGAGTTTTACCGGCTTGGATGAGTAAATCCAGCTGATTTTTCCGACCCTCGTGAAGTGAAGTCGCCATCTTCTCTGCAAACAGCAGCAGCAGCAGCTTCCCAGAGTCAGAGAGTGCTGCTGATGGTATCACTGCGCAGCGACAGGAAATCTTTACACATGCACACAGCCGTATCCGTCCGCACAGCCACACACTAACCACAACTCAAAACAAATCTGAGCCGAGACCAGAGCCAACAGCAGCAGCAGGAAGTAAAATAACCAAACACCCCGCAGAAAAAAAACCTCTCAATTCAAATTGACCCTTTCCACGCTTTTTTTTGCCCCCTCCCCCTCAAAAAAATAATTAGTCCTTTGATATGATGGATTGTTTTCACCAAGTGCACTCGCGGCATAAGGTGGGGGTAAATCATACAGCATGTGGCTTGCTTCTCTCCACATTTAAGGGTGATAAAGAGATCCAGAGCGAGAGCCACAGACACCATCCCGCTATTGTTTCAACTGCAAAACGCGCGCTTCGCTTTCTAGCTGGTGTTAAGTGCGAGGGCAGGCCACACAGGGAGGAATGTGGTATGCTTGCCTTTCCCAAACCGAATCAGGTCCCGCCACTTGACGGATATTTAAAAAAAAGAACGATTGCAATGACACATGGTTTTGTTGTGCGGTTAATTTCAAATTCTTAGCTCAGCGAGCGAGAACAGTTAGATAAAGTCCTAGTCCCTAGTTAAAACAAAAATAGAATCCCATTCGGATTTCCGACGTCGTGAGCACTTACACCGTATACCTTACACGTGGTGATTCAAAGTCATAGGATACATGGGAGACATTTCACGTTATTCAGTAAGTGAAAGTGACAGCAAACTCAACTAAGTAAGCTTTGTAAAAGTTTTACAAATCTGATTGCTATCAACCCTTCGATTAAATTAAACTAAGCTTGTAATTGCAAGTTTATTAATTTTATGTGAACTTTTTTTTGCAGTTCTGTGTTACAAGTCTAGCTGAATGAATGAAGTACATTTCAGGTACTTCCACAAACCAGGTTTGTGATGGCTTGTTAATCTCAAGCGCCAAAAATTTCCTGGTGATACCTGTTGCGCTAAAATGCAGTTATTCTGCTCCTACCAAACAAGAACAAACGTAACTTATTGTTAACGTGGCTCTCCGGCCCACGACGTCCACTTTCTGCCAATCCAGGACGATTAAAATGTCATTGTGCCGCTACGAATGGGTATTTGCAGAATCGATTTCCAAGCCAATCTACCCTCTGTTCATTTCCATTAATTAACTCAACCAAAATAGAAACTTTCTTTAGAAGAACGATCTTTCACTGAAAGTTGAGTTGAAGATGGGCGTTTTAAAGTCCAGTGGACGTGAATGCCGTTGCATATCCTTTAATTCTTGTGCCTAGTACATGCCATTGGCACTAGAACTTCAGATCACAGCTAAATAAACAACTGATTCATGCAAGATACGGAAGTGGCAAAATTGATCTCTCCTCTGACCCTGCAGATGAAAAATAATTCAGAATGTCATTTCACCAATAATGTACCTACAACATCCAATACATGTTATGTATTAATGATTTATTTAATAACCAAAATCAGAGATTCAATGTGATCATGGCTGATCATCCACAATCAGTACCCCGTTCCTGCCTTCTTCCCATATCCCCTGACTCCACTATTTTTAAGAGCTCTGTCTGATTTATAACTTCATTCATCCTTTCCAAATATCCACCACAATTCAAATCGCTGATAAAGGAGATGTAACTATTTAACCACAAGCATTACCACAGAGGTTCACAGACTATGGTTAAAAGACTTGCTTTGCGTTTATTGCAAAATTATTCAGTTCAGTTTAGTTTATTGTCACATGTAAAGGTACAGTGAAGAGCTTTTGTTGTGTATCCAGTCAGCGGAAAGATAATACCCGATTACAATCGAGCCATTTACAGTGTGTAGATACATGATAAGTAAATAACGTTTAGTGCAAGACTGAGGGTCTATCTTTTATTTTTACAAAATTATCATTTATTTGCAACGTTAATCAAATTTATAATTTTCCAATTTTATTTTTACTCACTTTTTTCCCTTATTTATGTCTGGATAAATCAAATATGTACTTGCCCACTAATTTCAACTGGAAGGTAGTGGGCGAATACATATGCATCAGTTTGGTCAAAGTAAGTTGAAACCAAATAACAGATTTCCAAGTACAGATATGATGTTCAAAGTTAGGGACAATTTTTAAAGCATTTGCGCTCAATTTCCTGCACTCTTACTTCTTCCATGCACATGTGAATATTAAAATATTAAAATGTTTGTTCATGTTTCATAGACAGTTATTTGAATAATTGTAATGTTCTAAGCTTGAGGACCTCTGGCCAGTGAAACAAATCAAGGGCTACAATCTGCAACAAATTCTGAGACCCACTCTGACTGATATCATAAATTCACTTACTCCACTCTTCTGCCCATCAAACTTCTCTCACCTGTATCCACCATCGCTCACCAAGATTTGTCCCATCTCCACCTCTCTTTTGCAGCTTTCTGCACCTGTCAGAAGTCAGTCCGAGGAAAGGTCCCAACCCAAAATGTCAATAGGCAATAGGTGCAGGAGTAGACCATTCAGTCCTTCAAGCCAGTACTGCCATTAAATGTGATCATGGCTGATCATCCACAATCAGTACCCCGTTCCTGCATTCGCCCCATATCCCCTGACTCCGCTATCTTTAAGAGCTCTATCTAATTCTCTCTATCCAGAGAACATCCAGCGAACCGGCCTCCACTGCCACCTACACAGATTTTCCTCATCTCTGTTCTAAATGGCTTGCCCCTTATTCTTAAACTGTGGCCCCTGGTTCTGGACTCCCCCAACATCGGGACTGTCATCTGTCCATTCCCTCCACAAATGCTACCTGATCTCCTGAATTACTCTAGCACTTTGTGATTTGCTCAAGATTCCAGCATCTGCAGAACCTTATGTTCCTTAAATTCAAATCCTTGAAAAAAACAAAAGCTACATTCTATTTCACACGCTTTTGTCCTTCATATCGAAGCAGCATTTGCATTCACAGTGATCAGCATCTGAGGACATTCACTCATATTCTGCAAAGTAAATTTGGTATTTCCTGCTGTTTTATGCCAAATTGTCCCAAGTACCTTCAACCTGTACCCAAAATGTAGAGGAACTGCAGGTGCTGGTTTACATAGAACACAAAGTGCAAGAGTAACTCAGTGGACCCACTGAGTTACTCTTGCACTTTGTGTTCTATGTAAACCAGCACCTGCAGTTCCTCTACATTTTGGGTACAGGTTGAAGGTACTTGGGACAATTTGGCATAAAACAGCAGGAAATACCAAATTTACTTTGCAGAATATGAGTGAATGTCCTCAGATGCTGATCACTGTGAATGCAAATGCTGCTTCGATATGAAGGACAAAAGCGTGTGAAATAGAATGTAGCTTTTGTTTTTTTCAATTGATGTTCCCATGGAGAACACAGATCAATTGGGTCAAGAATCAGTCTGAAGGGTCCCGACCTGAAACATCACCTATCTGTGATCTCCAGGGATGATGCCTGACCCAATGAGTTAATCCAGCACTTTGTGTCTTATATTATGTATCCAACCTTGCAAGCCATTGCTTGCAGTTGTGGGTTCTAGGCGCTACAGAGCAGTTTTTAAACATTTTGAAGGTCGAGCAGATCCACTTGGTACCAAGGCAGCACCCACAGTCTCTTTAAACCAGTTAATGTGTCAATTTTTTTAAATGATTTTGATCCCAACTCTTACAGTCACACTCAAAGTGACGTAATCTATATTGTGAAAAGGGTAGTAATCCAGATTCAGGACCAGCTTCTTCCCCCCAGCTATTCGGCTATTAAACACTACAATCTCAAATAAGCTCTGAACTACATAGACTATTATTATTGCACTAATATTGCTTATTTTTTTTGTGTGTGCTTGTACTTGTCAGTAGACACAAAATGCTGGAGTAACTCAGTTGGTGAGGCAGCATCTCTGGAGAGAAGGAATGGGCGACGTTTCGGGTCGATACCCTTCTGTAATGGCAATTTTTAACTTTTCCAGTGTCTTCTTTCTCATTGCCATTACTACACAGGTAAGTAGGAGTGATCATACGCGGACCAAAAAGAACAGATCTTCCAGTTGTTATTTCCAGTTCTTTATTGAAGTAGTTGCACAAACAAAGAGATGAACATTCCAGGTTCTCCTTATTCCCACACAAGTAGCTTTCTGTCCCCCCCTGATCTGGTGAGAACTGTGTACTCTCCATCTCCTCTGCCTGCTCTGAATCACTCCCTGTCTCCTAAGCCCATATGTTATGCCCCTCTATGCATAAAATGACCGCCCCCAAGTGTCCAAAATAATACTGGTAGAAATATCGAGACAAAATAATATAATATGCCAACAGCAGCTAGCCTAAACATAAATGGTTCCTACACCTTCTTCAGAGTACTTGTGAGTATGAATATATATATACACACACACACACATATATATATATATATATATATATATATATATATATACACACACACACACACACGCACATATATATACACATATATATATATATATACACACACATATATATATATATATATATATATATGTGTGTGTGTATATATATATATATATATATATATATATATATATATATATATATACACACATATATATATATACACACACACACTGAACTTTTTTTCTCTCGTTTATTAAATTGTTTACAGTGTACTATGTTTACATATTCTATTGTGCTGCTGCAAGTAAGAATTTCATTGTTCTCTCTGGAACATATGACAATAAAACACAAGAAATGCAAGTTACATCAGAGGTAATCGCCAGTGTAACCATGTACAGCAATCACAATTCCACTACCGTTCATCAGCTAGTTTTTTCACTCTGTGATTCGTCATGTGTTGTACATTTGACTGACTTCTTATCTTCCGTTTTGAGCATGCCAAGTTCCTCTAATGCTCTAGACTGCCGTCCTGTTCAGTTTCACTGTCTGTATTCATTCGTTATCACCTTTTCCACAGCCAACAATTGACCAGTGTGGCCTCCACCTTTCCTTGATCACCGTTGCTGGCTTTGATTTGTTCTTTTCAAACCTTTCTTTCCTTTGTTCTTTGTACCTTTTCATAACTCTAGTTTCCCTCTCCCCTAGCTCTCAGTCTGAAGAAATGTCTCGACCCAAAAAGTCACCTATTCCTCTTCTACAGTGAAGCTGCCTGACCCGCTGAATTACTCCAGCATTTTGTTTCTATCTTTGGTGTAAACCAGCATCTGCAGTTCCCTCTAACAGTCTTATTTACAACTTTGAACTGAAACATCGTAATCCTGGAAAACGCCAGACAGCAGATAGGTTACTTGTATGTATAACCTGAACACAAATTATCTTGCCTCCTTCCCGTTGGATCACAAAATCTTGCTTACCATAATTCCACCAGATCATTCACCTTTGCTATGTTTTCACCAGACAACAATGACCCCTCATGAGGTTTGAGGGGGTTATACCTCCCCTAGCTGGGGCAGTCTAGAACCAGGGATCAGTGTGAAAATGAAAGGATGCCTGCACTTGACTGGGACCAAGAGAAACTTATTCACCCAGAGAATTGAAAATATCCAACATTACAAGAGGGCTGTGGAGGCCCAGTCAAGGATTATTCTTACATTTTTGTGTACAAGAGAAATCTAAGTTTATGGGTTGGTGCAGGACTGTGGTTTTGAGGCAAAACAAAAACACAGCCATGACCTCGCTGAACAAAGCAGGTGTGAGGATCCGAACTTTAAGGCAACTTAAAGCAGAAAAATAACTTCAGTACATCAGCATTTTACCTCGGGTATTCATTTTCTTTTGGCTGCCAGCATTCACCATTTGAATGTAACTAAGTGACCATCTGGTTGAAAGTCTTGGACTTGCTGACATAATTGGGCAATACAGGACAGGTGGGGAACAGAATTTGTCTGCTCGCTTCTCTGATCAGATCTGGTGCAGGATACAACATCCAGTCACATTCAAATTTAGTATAGAAAAGTTAAGTCTGCAGACTAGGAAACAAAGTTTATCTTTATTTCACTGCATTCATCTGATGTTTATTATTTTCCAAATATTTTGTTTTTTTTACTTCTTTTTTTTAAAAGCTCTAAGAAGTTTTAGAGATTAGATATATAGCTGGGAAATAGGCCCTTAGTCCCATCGAGTCCATACCATCCATATACTAGTTCTATGTTATCCCACTTTCACATCCAAAACACTAGGGGCAATTTTACAGAAGCCTGAATATCTTTGCAATGTAGGAGGAAATTAGAGCTCCTGGAAAAAACCCACACGGTCACAGGGAGAACATACAGACTTCACGCAGACAGCACCCGAGGTCAGGATCAAACCAGGGTCTCTGGCGCTGGGAGGCAACAGCTCTACCTCTACAACACTGTGTCGCCCCCTTGTAAATTGGAAGTTCGTGGTGACTAGCCATTTTTCACTGCTTTGCAGTTATTAGGAACATTTTAGGTTCATGTCTCCACCATTCATGCCCAGCCACCACTGAATTTCGTTGCTGGATACAAAGGGCATGAAACTTGGGAAAATTAGCCTCACACATTTGGCCCAGAAGCATGTGGGTATGGTAAAATGAAGGTCACGGATCTTGGCCAACAATCCTTAACGTGATATGGCCTTATATTCAAAATGTTAAAAGCCAAACCGAAGACACTACATTATTCACATTTTCTGCATTTAGCATATTTTTATGAATGCAGAAGATTAGTAAGATTAAACGAGAACTTACCAGTTTGAAGTTTGATCTTTATTTTATGAGGAGTGACGTTGAGGGACTATGTGAAGAAGGCCCGTCCAGGCGCACATGCGTCAATCTTCAAAGCAGCGGTGTGAAATCACAGATGATAGATACCGAAGGATAATAGTAAGCTACGTGATACCAACTTAACTTACCTTTGATCTTTATTAGGGTGTGAGCGGAGGGCACGTAGTCCCTCAACGTAACTCCTCATAAAATAAAGATCAAACTTCAAACTGGTAAGTTCTCGTTTAATCTTACTATTTTACTTCGGAGTCACGTGAGTGACTACGTGAAGGTTTTAAAGCTTCTGTGATTTCAGGCTGTAGATTCAATTCCGGCGTATCACTGCATTTGATTGACTATGAGTGAAAGACAGTCAATAACATGCAACCATAATATTTATGTAATCAGTTAATGGTTTATTTATGATAAACATTTTGCGTCCCCTTTTAATCACTGGGAACATTTAATACTGAATCCAAAACAGTACCACCAAATACACCAGGGTCTGCAATCTTTTTGTGGTAATACTTGTAAAACATCCTTTCATTTGCCCATCCTGCGGCCGTGAGGATATGGTCTATTGGAACGTCCAAATCCTTGGCCGCCGATGTTGCCTAGTGGAATGAGATTTAAATTTGTCAGTATCAATTCCTGCATCCAATAGCACCTGCTTCAGCCATCTGGAAATGGTTTGTGTTGACACTTTTGTGTGTGTTTTTTTATGGCTAATAAACAATGCGGATTCTACACCTCTAAGGTGCTTGGTGGCCTCAATGTAGTGTTTCAAATGTGTCACTACACAAAGTCTTGGATCTGTAGGATATGCTGTAAAGACCAATTTACACCCCGTGACTCCTGGTCTGCTCTGTTTTAGCAAATCATAGACATAGAATGTAATTTCCTCTGTTGTCATTCCCATTCTGTCTATACGTAATTTGTGTAATGTCTGTACTCTTTGTGCTGAAACTAATGCCATTAACATGACTACTTTCATGGTAATTTTGTCTAAAGACAAATTTGAGATGGGACTCCAATCCCGAAGTAACATGAGTACATATCTCACATTCCAGATTTCCGTATATCTCGGTCTGAGAGGTTTAGCATTAAAGATACCCTCTCATGTATCTACAAACCAAGAGGTGTGATCCTAGAACCTGTTCAGATGCTCTCCATAAATATGCAGAGAGGGCACTCCTTGCAGTGTTGATCGCACTATAACTTAAATTTACATCAAAATGTAATGTTGACAACATTTCTACAACATCTGAAGTGTCTGCAATGTGGTATGAAATGTTTTGTCTGGCACAAAACTCCTCACATTTCTTAATGTAAGGAATGTACTGCTTCTGGGTACTATCCCTCCAGGATCCTGCAATTACATCCATAGTGCGATTTGATAGTCTTCCGACATATGGCCTTTTTAGAATCTGCAAATCAACAATTTTTCCAAATTTTTGAACAATGTTATGGAAAATGTCACGATTTAACATCCATTCTGTGTTGTCATTAAATTTTCGTGACCTACTGTCTGCAATTATATTGAATTTACCTGGGAGGTAAATTGCAGAAAGCCAAATGTTTCTCGTAATGCACCAGTGCCAGATCATGTTTGCCAATCTGTCACATGCTTTTGACTTGATTCCACCCATATGATTGACATATGCTACTGCTGTAGTGTTGTCAATCTGAACCTGCACGTGCAAATTTTGCACCTTAGCGCAAAGAGCTTTAAGCCCATGAAATGTACTTAATAATTCAAGATAGTTAATGCCATGTGCCTCGAACAAAGGTTCTTCCTCCGCATTCCATCTACCTCCACAGCTCGAGATGGTATCAGCAGCTCCCCAACCTAGTGCTCTTGCATCAGTTTGTAGAATGATAGCTGGTGATTCAACCAGAATATTTCTGTAAGAATAATGAACATTCTTAATCCACCATTGTATATCATCAATTGCTGTTTTTGGTAGTTGCATGGGTCTATCAAAATGCCCGGAATGTCTTTTTAATGCTTGGACCTTTGCTCGCTGCAGTTGTTGGTAATGCAGTGGACCAAACTGAACAGCTGGAAAAGAAGCAATTAGTTTGCCAAGTAGGCTTGCCACTTGCCTGATTGATGGTTGTTGATCTGAAATTAGTTTGTTACAGCCTTCAATAAGCTGCAAATGTTTGTCCTTGGGTAAGGTCACTGTCATGTGCTCTGAATTAATAGGGAACCCCAAGTAATCAATTGTTTTATTAGGTGACAGTCTAGATTTATCTGGATGGATAAGAAAGCCCAGATTTTGAAATGTTAGTTTGACTTCTAAAACTGATGCTTTTGTTGTGGCTTCAGTGTCTCCCACAATTAAAATGTCATCCAAATAAGCCATTACCAAATGGCCCTGGGCTCTTAACAATGCTAAAATTGGTTTTAGCAATTTTGTAAACAATCTAGGAGCTGAGGTTAAGCCATTAGGCAATGCTTTGAATTGCCACATTTGATTCATCCAGATAAATTTCAAATATCTACGATCATTCACATGCACGGCCACAGAGTAATATGCATCTTGGAGATCTATGCTTGCCATATAGAATTTTGTTGAAATTAGATGCAAAGCATTAGTAAATGTCTCCATTTTAAAATGTTTATACTGTACAAAAGGGTTGAGACTTGTTAAATCTAAAATGATTCTACAGCCACCATACTTTTTTGGTCTAGAAAAAATACTAGATATAAATTGGTGGTTTTGATAGACTGTTTTCTCAATCACCCCTTTTTTACTCAATATGTCAAGTACTACTTGAAAGATTCTATTCTCTTCTTTAGAGAAAGAATGTATTTGTCTCGGAATATGTTGAGTAGGGGGATTTTCATGTTGGTAGAATTCAATTCTAAACCCCATTATACTGCACAGTATATAAGCGTCAGATGCTATTTTACGCCATTCTTTTAGGAAGAATTGTAACCTTCCCCCAGTTTGTGAATATGAAACATCTGATATGTTTCTTTCAGAATCAGAACCACCTACCTCAGGGTTTGCTGGTGTCACCTTTTGTACCTTGTCCCTTGTGGGAATGCCATGTCCTCCACGTCCTAGGGTCGTGCGCCAATAGCGAGTATACGGGTACGAGCGACTTGTTCCTTCACCAGCTCCAGCCACCCTTCGGTATGGATATTGCCTTCGAACTGTTCTGCCAAACATCGGTGGTTTTATCATACCCATGGTTTTTGCTTCTTCATTTAAGACTTTCAGCTTTTTGGCAAGATCTTCTCCAAAGAGTAAGTTCGGCAATTGTATATTCGATGGTTTACAGAGCCCTGCAAACTTAGGATGTATGTTAGGTCTTATCGCACTTTTACGAATACAGTTTATTTCAAAGTGTGCATTACACATCATCCCCATAACATTCTGTTGTGACGTTGTCACATTTCCTTCTTCCAGGTCTCTGGCAAACGCCATTAATGCTTGACCCCATTAATCTTAGTACCCGCTGTAACCTCATTTCTTGTGCGCGTACTGCGGTGCCCAAATAACCCCATATTTCACTGTTTAGTGCTGGGACTGCTAGCAGTGCGCAATTCTGCGGGATTTCGTATTTGTTCACAATCTCATCCATCGTTGGTTCTTCCAAATGATGGGAAAGCAGGTAATTTATACTTTCTGCTATATCCTCTGGCAGAGGTTGTCCCTTGTGTCTGGGACTAAAGAATGTTTGAGCCAGACCTGGTACTTTGCGTTGTATTGGGCTCTGGTCTTCATCTGATTCATTGTCAGAATCTTCTGGATATTCCTCCTCATAATGGGGTTCACCTGGCATTTCTTCTCAGGTATTTCATGTGCTGGCTCTCTGATAGGCCTACGCTTAGTAAACCCTTTTTGGGTGTCACAGGCTCTTCCATAGAACCATATTCTGGCAGCCCTTTTTTGGATGCTGCTTCATACGCTGGCTCTCCTGTAGACTAACGTCTGTATTGTCTTTCAGACATTTCTGTTGCTGACTCTGTGCTAGGCCAACCACATATTCATCATCATCAGGCATTTCTGTTGCTGACTCTGTGCTGGGCCAACTACATATTCATCATCATCAGACATTTCTGTTGCTGACTCTCTGCTAGGCCAACATACATATTCATCATCATCAGGCATTTCAGGCGCTGGCTCACTTGTAGGCCAACGTTTCCCAGGACCTCTTCTGGGTGTTCCATGTGCTGGCTCTCCTGTAGGCCCGCGGTTTTTATACTCCTTACGGAGTTTGCCTTTGCATATCATTTTCCCCATGAGGAATTCCAATTGTGAAACTCGGTCTGACATAACCTCCAGTTCCGACTCATCCGAGTCCACTGGCCTCTTTGTTTTCTTTTTGGCCTTGGTGTTTCAAAGGGGCTTTTTTCTCCCGTTTTAGAAGTTGCTGGTTTTTCTACCGCCGACTTTTTCGTCGGGCGCCCGCTACTCTCAGACATTCTGTCCTCTTGAGTTCTTACTGCGGCGCGCTTTCCCTTACTTCTCCCACTTTTCTCCACAATAAGACTTGCCTGTGTTCTCTGCACGCAGTCTCCACGGAAGAAAAGCAGCCTGAAAGTGAAAGTAAAAGTACTTACCTTCAAGTTTTTCTTTCACTCACCACTTGGAGGGCTCTGCACCTCCTACCGCGGTCGCAGTCGCTATGCGTCTGACGATATGACGCATGTGCGCCTGGACGGGCCTTCTTCACGTAGTCACTCACGTGACTCCGAAGTAAAATTAACAATTTACCCTTCATAATTCATGAGTATTCAATTTACAGACCTTGAGATTAAGTGATAGTTTCCCTTTTCTTAAAACTAAGAAAATTAAACTAAGGATAAAACAATGCATACGTTGAACCTGCACATGTATACAATTTCTGTGTCATACACCATATATCAGCTTTCCCGAGGGTTGTGTAAAATTTTACACAAATCTTCTTATTCAACATCAATTTTCATGTCTTTGCTTTCAAGATCAAAACTGGAGCACACCATCTTGAAAGCCACAAACTGATCACAATACCTAGCTGATGTACTGCTCAGAAGCAGTTTACTGTATTCTTCAGGAGCAAAGGGAAAATTATACAAATTATTTAAATATAAATTAATTCGTCTAATTATATAAGACTACAATTCGCCACCTTATTTGTGGACCTTTTGCAAAGTTCACCCTGGCTTCCTTGAAAATATTACCACTAAATTGATCGGTTTGTGGTCAAATTATATCTGAAAGTACTTCCACAGCCATAAAACTGAAATGCAAACCACTGGGAGGGTGAAAGTTGGCAATGTGCTGCACACAGGATTAACAGAGACTTCCTTTGTCATCAATTAAGGAAGCATGGTTTCCGCTGCGGTATTATGACACTACACTAGTTGCTCCAATATCTAAATACTGCAACTCTAGAAACAGCAGCTACACAGACACCCTGAGGTATAAATCAATACAGAGGTATAAACCAATTGCAGGTCAAATTCAGCTGAGAAACAAAACACACTAATAATGTAATCGAACAGTGTTGAGCCAAAATAGTATATTTTATCTTTAAAAAATCCAAAGCAACGTTGCATCTCTCAGAGAAAGGTTATATTGCATATCTCAG
Source organism: Amblyraja radiata (assembly GCF_010909765.2). Taxonomy (NCBI): domain Eukaryota; kingdom Metazoa; phylum Chordata; class Chondrichthyes; order Rajiformes; family Rajidae; genus Amblyraja; species Amblyraja radiata. The sequence continues at coordinate 37,195,110 of NC_045956.1, read as the reverse complement.
AGAAAGGTTAGCAATTTGTTGTACACCCTTCATTACATGACAAGAGAAATCAGATGGGTTTGTGAATAGCAGCACATTTTAAACCATCTAATAATTTCATTGACTCGAGAAAAGCCAACAGTAACATTTATACCGAAGATAGACACAAAGTGCTGGAGTAACTCAGCGGGACTGGCAGCATCTCTGGAGTCAAGGAATGGGCGTCGTCACGGGTAGAGACCTTTCTTCAGCATTTTGGGTCTATCTTCGGTGTAAACATAGAAACATAGAAAATAGGTGTAGGAGTAGGCCATTCAGCCCTTCGAGCCTGCACCGCCATTCAATATGATAATGGCTGATCATCCAACTCAGTATCCTGTACCTGCCTTCTCTCCATACCTCCTGATCCCTTTAGCCACAAGGGCCACATCTAACTCCTTCTTAAATATAGCCAATGAACTGGCCTCAACTACCTTCTGTGGCAGAGAATTCCACAGATTCACTACTCTGTGTGAAAAATGTTTTTCTCATCTCGGTCCTAAAAGACTTCCCCCTTCTCCTTAAACTGTGACCCCTTGTTCTGGACTTCCCCAACATGTTGCATTCAATCTTCCTGCATCTAGCCTGTCCAACCCCTTAAGAATTTTGTAAGTTTCTATAAGATCCCCCTCAATCTTCTCAATTCTAGCGAGTACAAGCCGAGTCTATCCAGTCTTTCTTCATATGAAAGTCCTGCCATCCCAGGAATCAGTCTGGTGAACCTTCTCTGTACTCCCTCTATGGCAAGAATGTCTTTCCTCAGATTAGGAGACCAAAACTGTACGCAATACTCCAGGTGTGGTCTCACCAAGACCCTGTACAACTGCAGCAGAACCTCCCACCTCCTATACTCAAATCCTTTTGCTATGAATGCTAACATACCATTCGCTTTCTTCACTGCCTGCTGCACCTGCATGCCTACTTTCAATGACTGGTGTACCATGACACCCAGGTCTCGTTGCATCTCCCCTTTTCCTAATCGGCCACCATTCAGATAATAGTCTACTTTCCTGTTTTTGCCACCAAAGTGGATAACCTCACATTTATCCACATTATACTGCATCTGCCATGCATTTGCCCACTCACCCAGCCTATCCAAGTCACCTTGCAGCCTCCTAGCATCCTCCTCACAGCTAACACTGCCCCCCAGCTTCATGTCATCCGCAAACTTGGAGATGTTGCATTCAATTCCCTCATCCAAATCATTAATATATATTGTAAATAGCTGGGGTTCCAGCACTGAGCCTGGCGGTACCCCACTAGTCACTGCCTGCCATTCTGAAAAGGACCCGTTTACTCCTACTCTTTGCTTCCTGTCTGCCAGCATCTGCAGTTCTTTCCTACAGTAACATTTACTAGATAAAGAGTAAACAGGAGTGAGCTGCCTTATGAAAATGACAAAGCATTAAATGACTTGACCTTAAACCATGCCCAATACGACCAAACAACCATTTGCTATGCTTCTGAACATAGGCAAAATTGGAAAAAAACAGCAAATTTAAGCACTTTGATTTGTCTCAATTAAGTTTAAAGTAATTTTTCAGATTTTTAAAAGATAGTTGTATAAACTATATGGAAAACTCATAAATCACCCCCAGATACATTCTTGTCCCCTCCCCACCTCCCAGGGTTAGGAAGCGAGTCTGTTTATTCTCAAAACCTTGACTAGAGAGTGAGCTTCTTGGCATTATCTCAACATCTGAACATATCCCATGTGTAATGTTCCACCAGGGCATCAGTTTAAGCAAGCTTCAGCATTATGCACACACCTACCTCTCTTTGGTATATCTGGTGGCTGGCGTATATAGGAAACAGAGCTGACAATGATCAGGCTGTAAATGTGATAAGTTTATCTCTAGAAATTCTACATAGCCCACAGCAGGATAGTGCTTAATAGAAAGCTTGTATCAATGCTTCACCACAATTACAGTACAAACTTCCTATTGAGCAATAACCCGCCACAGGCTACGTAGAATGTTTAGAGATAAGAGTTTTAACTCTCTTCCAGTTTTCTCCCCGCCTGCTATAATCAGTCTGAAGAACCCAAGACATTGCCATTCCATGTTCACCAGAGATGCGGACTGACTGATTTAGTCCAGCAATTCGTGTCACAAGGTCATAAGTAATAGGAGAAGAATTAGGCCATTCGGCTCATCAAGTCTACTACACCATTTAATCATGGCCGATCTATCTCTCCCTCTTAACCCTGTTCTCCTGCCTTCTCCCCATAACTCGACACTCGTACTAATCAAGAAGAAAAAGTGTCCTTTTTCTTAACCTTATTTCTATGACGCTGGAGATAAACAGGTTCCAAGATAGGTTGATGACAGACTTGGAGGGAAGCCAATATAGCTTGGCAAACTCAAGAATCCTCAATCAGGGTGAATCATCATCCACCTTGCACCACCCTAGGGAATTCACTCCCTAAAGCAGCACAGCTTTCCACCACCATCCCCTCTTTAAGAACATTCTTTAAAATCCAATAATCTGACTGTTGTTGCTCACTACTTGTGATTTTCCGCTCATAGATGTGTCTCTTTTTGCCTTATTGAATCATGCAAAAGAATGCTGCATATTACTCTCTACAGAGAGATGTTGCAGCGACACCTGTGCTATAATGTTGCGCCGTTGTGAAGTTCTCCAGTTGCCACTACACATCATGGTTAACTCGCGCTAAACGATTTATAGCATCGGTATCTTTATCTCCGAGTTTTTAAGCCAGTTGCAAGTGGTGATGAAAAGTAAGTGCCCGTAACGCACTGAAACAGTGATAGAGACCATGTGCTGTTAAGAAATTAAACCCAGAATTTCAGATAATGTAGATAAACTCCAATAATCAGGCATGCTTCAGGATGTTTGAGGTCCTTGACAAGATTTTCGAGATAGTAAATGTTATTCCTGTTAATACTCCAACATAATTCAATTTTCATGTTCATTAGTCATAGGAGCTGAATTAGGCCATTTAGCCCATTGATTCTACTCCACCATTCAATCACGGCTGATCTATCTTTCCCTCTCAACCCCATTCTCCTGCCTTCTCCCCATAATCTTTGCCACCATTACTAATAAAGAACATGTTAATCTCCAATTTAAAAAGATAAAAAAACTTGGCCTCCACAGCTGCCTTCAGCAATGAATTTCAGATTCACAGATACAGAAAGTTGCAAGTCACTTTGCACCTCCCATTTCTGAATCCTCTCCCCATTTAGAAAATAGTTTACACCTTTATTCCTACTGCCAACGTGCATGATCGCACACTTTCCTACACTGTGTTCCATCTCCCACTTCTCAGCCCACTCTCCCATCTGCAGACTCCCTGATTCTTCTGCACTACCTGCCCCATCGTCTATTTTTTATCATCTGCAAACTTTTTCTTTAAGATGTTTCACAGTATGATCATAAATCTCTCACAGAACACAATGTTTAAAAGGAGTGCAGGAAATAAAGACCCAGCTAGTCAAAAGAGAGTGTGGCAAACATCAGCTGGCAAGTCAGATGCTGAGCTATTGAGATTTCCAAATAGTCAAATAGCAATAAATTCCACAGATTCATCACCCTCTGGCTAAATAAATTCCTCCTCATCTCCATTCCAAAGGTACGTCCATTTCTTCTGAGGCTGTACCCTCTAGGACCCAGAGCACCCAGGCCTCAGAATAAAAGGATGTATGTTTAGAATGGAGATGAGGTAGACTTTATCTCGCCAAATGGTGGAGAGTCTAGAGTGCATGAACATGCTTTCCACATGCACTCTATCTAGGCCCACTTTGTCTATGGATGGGAATTAGATTTGCATGGAATTAAAGAGAAAAATTGCCTAAAAACGATCTACCAATTGAAGGGCTAAATTAAATAAACCAACCATTACATTTCAAATAAAAAAGTGTGGTGTTTTGTAACTTCGTGTGGTGCAAAATATGAGTTATGTTTTGATGCCTGGGAGCATGTGGAATTAAAAGCTGTACTTTAAAAAAAGTCCAACTGTTTATTTTTCCACAAACTTTATCACCCATCCTGTTCGCTCAGTTTAATCCCCACAGATTTAACTCCATCTCGAAAAAATTACTGAATCAACGTCCAGTTCACTGTCTTACTAAACACATTTTATTCTCCCAAAATGTTTTGTGATCTATGAACATCAATTAAAAACATTTTATGCAAAGATGTGGACTTCACTTTCACTCCCATAATTTAAAAAAAAAATCACTAACTATCCAGAGATAAAGATAAATTGAGAAAATCTTGAAACAAGTGTAAAAAATTGTGGCATTTTGCTTAACAGAATTAGTATTGACAATAGATAGACTACAGCTCGGCGTTCAATACCATCATCCCCTCCAAGCTGGTCAGGGAACTGGGTCTCCGCGCATCCCTCTGCAATTGGATCCACGACTTCCTCATCCACAGACCACAGTCGGTTCGAATTGGCAGAAATACTTCACCCTCTTTAACAATCAGTACGGGAGCACCTCAAGGTTGCGTGCTCAGCCCCCTGCTCTACTCACTCTAAGCTCATGATGGACATAGTGTAGCCGGACATAGTGCGAACTCCATCGTCAAGTTCGCTGACGACATCACCGTTGTGGGATGAATTACAGATGGCGATGAGTCAGAGTATAGAAGTGAGATCGACCAATTGACCAAATGGTGCCAGCACAACAACCTGGCTCTCAATATCAGTAAAACCAAGGAACTGATTATGGACTTTGGAAGAGGAAGGATGAGGATCCACAATCCTGCTTATATCAATGGACTGATGGTGGAGTGAGTCAAAAACATCAAACTCCTGGGCGTGCATATTTCAGAAAACCTTTCCTGAACCCAGCACACTGATGCAATTATAAGGAAAGCAAATCAGCGCCTCTACTTCCTGAGATGATTACGGAGTTTCGGTTTGTCAAGGAGGATTCTCTTGAACTTCTACAGGTGCACAGTAGAGAGCATATTGACTGGTTGCATCATTGTCCGATACGGCAACTTGAACATCCGGGAGCGGAAAAGACTGCAAAAAGTTGTGAACACTGTCCAGTTCATCACCGGCTCTGACCTCCCCACGATCGAAGGGATTTATCGGAGTCGCTGCCTCAAAAAGGCAGCCAATATCATCAGACCTCCCACACCATCCTGGCCTCACACTCCTTTCACCATTGGCATCGGGAAGAAGGTACAGGAGTCTGAAAACCGTAACGTCCAGGTTCAGGAACAGCTTCTTCCCTACAGCCATCAGGCTATTAACCACTACAACCTCATATAGGCTCTGAACAGTAGACTGTTATTATTATTGTTGCACTGTTCTGTTTGTGTGTATGTGTGTCTATACACACACACACATATATACGGTCAAGAACAGAGATTTAGTAATATAGATATATATATATATATATATATCTATATTACTAAATCTCTGTTCTTGACCGCTTTTAGCCGTCTGTGCTGCGATTTACGAGAGAACGCCGCCACCTACGGCCGTCATTTTTGGCCACCTTGCTCAGAGCCCCCCTCCGCCGCATGTGTGCCGAGGATTTTTCCCGTCGATGAAAAATGAGAGATATTAATGTTTTTACAAAATTCCCCATTCTCTCTGCTGCCCCCGCTGGCGGCAGGGGGGGGGACTATAAAACCAGGAAGTGGTGTGCCTCACTAACTCTTCAAGATGGAGGAAGGCAGAGGGTCACGTTTCTCTGAGCTGTGAATAACACTGAACACATGTCTACTCAAATGTGAGTGCCCTTAGTGGTTCTAAAATGCTTGCAAAAAGTGTCTATTGGTTCTAAAATGTTTGCAAAAAGTGTCTATTGGTTCTAAAGCTTGCAAAAAATGTCTATTGGTTCTAAAATGTTTGTAAAAAGTGTCTATTGGTTCTAAAGCCTGCAAAAAATGTCTATTGGTTCTAAAGCTTGCAAAAAAATGTCTATTGGTTCTAAAATGCTTGCAAAAAATGTCTATTGGTTCTAAAGCTTGCAAAAATGTCTATTGGTTCTAAAGCTTGCAAAAATGTCTATTGGTTCTAAAGCTTGCAAAAAATGTCTATGTCCATATGACAAAAATATTTCAAATGTCATTAGAAACGGGAATAGTCCCCGAGGATTGGCGTACTGCGCATGTTGATCCATTGTTTAAAAAGGGTTCTAAGAGTAAACCTAGCAATTATAGGCCTGTTAGTTTGACTTCGGTGGTGGGCAAATTAATGGAAAAGATACTTAGAGATAATATATATAAGCATCTGGATAAACAGGGTCTGATTAGGAACAGTCAGCCTGGATTTGTGCCTGGAAGGTCATGTTTGACTAATCTTCTTGAATTTTTTGAAGAGGTTACTAGGGAAATTGACGAGGGTAAAGCAGTGGATGTTGTCTATATGGACTTTAGTAAGGCCTTTGACAAGGTTCCTCATGGAAGGTTGGTTAAGAAGATTCAACTGTTGGGTATAAATGCAGGAGTAGCAAGATGGATTCAACAGTGGCTGAATGGGAGAAGCCAGAGGGTAATGGTGGATGGTTGTTTGTCGGGTTGGAGGCAGGTGACTAGTGGGGTGCCTCAGGGATCGGTGTTGGGTCCTTTGTTGTTTGTCATGTACATCAATGATCTGGATGAAGGTGTGGTAAATTGGATTAGTAAGTATGCAGATGATACCAAGATAGGGGGTGTTGTGGATAATGAAGAGGATTTCCAAAGTCTACAGAGTGATTTAGGCCATTTGGAAGAATGGGCTGAAAGATGGCAGATGGAGTTTAATGCTGATAAATGTGAGGTGCTACACCTTGGCAGGACAAATCAAAATAGGACGTAAATGGTAGGGAATTGAAGAATACAGTTGAACAGAGGGATCTGGGAATAACCGTGCATAGTTCCTTGAAGGTGGAATCTCATATAGATAGGGTGGTAAAGAAAGCTTTTGGTATGTTAGCCTTTATAAATCAGAGCATTGAGTATAGAAGCTGGGATGTAATGTTAAAATTGTACAAGGCATTGGTGAGACCAAATCTGGAGTATGGTGTACAATTTTGGTCGCCCAATTATAGGAAGGATGTCAACAAAATAGAGAGAGTACAGAGGAGATTTACTAGAATGTTGCCTGGGTTTCAACAACTAAGTTACAGAGAAAGGTTGAATAAGTTAGGTCTTTATTCTCTGGAGCGCAGAAGGTTAAGGGGGGACATGATAGAGGTCTTTAAAATGATGAGAGGGATAGACAGAGTTGATGTGGATCAGCTTTTCCCTTTGAGAAAAGGGAAGATTCAAACAAGAGGACATGACTTCAGAATTAAGGGACAGAAGTTTAGGGGTAACATGAGGGGGAACTTCTTTACTCAGAGAGTGGTAGCGGTGTGGAATGAGCTTCCAGTGGAAGTGGTGGAGGCAGGTTCGTTGGTATCATTTAAAAATAAATTGGATAGGCATATGGATGAGAAGGGAATGGAGGGTTATGGTATGAGTGCAGGCAGGTGGGACTAAGGGAAAAAAGTTGTTCGGCACTGACTTGTAGGGCCGAGATGGCCTGTTTCCGTGCTGTAATTGTTATATGGTTATATGGTTCGAAAATGCTTGCAAAAAATGTCTATTGGTTCTAAAGCTTGCAAAAATATGACTATTGGTTCTAAACCTTGCAAAAAATGTCTATTGGTTCTAAAGCTTGCAAAAAATGTCTATTGGTTCTAAAATGTTTGCAAAAGGTGTCTCTTTTCGTTCTATAATGCTTGCAGAATTTGTCTTTTTTGGTTCTAAAATGCTTGCAAAAAAATGTCTATTGGTTCTAAAATGCTTGCAAAAAGTGTCTATTGGTTCTAAAATGCTTGCAAAGGCGGGAGGGGGAGGGACTATAAAATCCGGAAGTGGTGTGCCTCACAGTCTCTTCAAGATGGAGGAAGGCAGAGGGTCACGTTTCTCTGAGCTGTGAATAACACATGTCTACTCAAATGTGTGCCCTTAGTGGTTCTAAAATGCTTGCAAAAAGTGTCTATTGGTTCTAAAATGTTTGCAAAAAGTGTATTGGTTCTAAAATGCTTGCAAAAAGTGTCTATAGGTTCTAAAATGTTTGCACAAAGTGTCTATTGGTTCTAAAATGTTTGCAAAAAGTGTCTCTTTTGGTTCTAAAATGCTTGCAAAAAAATGTCTATTGGTTCTAAAGCTTGCAAAAAAATGTCTATTGGTTCTAAAATGCTTGCAAAAAAAGTCTATTGGTTCTAAAATGCTTACAAAAAATGTCTATTGGTCCTAAAGCTTGCAAAAAAACATGTCTATTGGTTCTAAATGCTTACAAAAAGTGTCTATTGGTTCTAAAATATTTGCATAAAGTGTCTATTGGTTCTACAATGCTTGCAGAATGTGTCTCTTTTGGTTCTACAATGCTTGTAGAATGTGTCTCTTGTTTCTACAATGCTTGCAGAATGTGTCTTTTTTGGTTCTACAATGTTTGCAAAAAGTGTCTCTTTTGGTTCTACAATGCTTGCAGAATGTCTTTTTTGGTTTTAAAATGCTTGCAAAAAAATGTCTGTTGGTTCTAAAGCTTGCAAAAAAATGTCTATTGGTTCTAAAGCTTGCAAAAAAATGTCTATTGGTTCTAAAGCTTGCAAAAAAATGACTATTGGTTCTAAAGCTTGCAAAAAAATGTCTATTGGTTCAAAAGCTTGCAAAAAAATGTCTATTGGTTCTAAAATGCTTGCAGCTAGTATCTCTATAGTTTCTAAAGTGTGTGTGCGCATCGTCTGTCTGTGCGTGCGTATGTATGAGTTGCTGTGTCTGTGTAAGTGTCTGTGGATGAGTGTGAGTGTGTGGATGAGTGTGAGTGTGTGTATGAGTGTGTGTATGTGTGAGTGTCTGTGTATGTGTGTGAGTGTTTGACTGTGTCTCTGTGTATGAGTGTCTGTATGTGTGTCTGAGTGTGTGTCTGCGTGAGTGTCTGAGTGTCTGTGTGAATGCGTGTGTGCGTGTGGAGAGCCACTAAGAGTGCATGGGGGGAGATTGAGGGGAGATGAACTGAATGCGTGTGGGGGAGGGGAATGGCATGGAGCAGAGTGGGGGGGAGAAGGGAAGAGGGGTGACTGAGTGAACTGCCACCACCAGCTGTGAGTGACTGGGCTGCCAGCCCACCAGCCATGAGTAAGTGAAATGCCAGCCCACCAGCTGTAAGTGACTGAAGTGCCAGCCCACCACCGATGACTCAGTGAACCGCAAGTCCAAAAATCCATTCAGTCCACAATGTCCATACTAGCCCTCTGGAAACCAGTTCCTTCAGTGCACAACAGCCAGAGTGACTGAGCTGCCCGGCCAGAGTGACTGAGCTGCCAGCCCAATAATCCATTCAGCCCACAATGTCCATACTAGCCCTCTGGAAGCCAGTCCCTTTGACCCACAACACACATACTAGCGCTCCAGAAACCTCCCCACTGGCCAGCAATATTGGAATTGGTGGAGAGGCGGAATATTGCGTTGGGGGACCAGCCCTCCCGTGTGATGCTGGGACCCAACGGGTCCCACTTAGTATAGTATATATTAGTATAGTATGTATTAGACCAAGTGCATTTGCGGGGGGGGGGGGCTGCAGCATCACACTCACACTAACCACCCCCCAAACACACAGGTGGGGGGAGGGGGAGAAGAGGGGAGGGAGGGGAGAGGGGGAGGAGGAAACGGGAGAGATTTGGGAGGGAGAGGAGAGCGGGGTAGGGGGAGAGAATGGGGGATGGGGAGGAGAGTGGGGAGTGGGAGGAGAGCGGGGTGGGCAGGAAGGGGGGGAGAGGGGTAGGGGGTGGGAGAGGGATAGCGGGGAGTGGTGCAAGAGAGAGGGGAAGGGGTGGGGGGGAGATGGGGGTGAAGAGGGATGGGGAAGGGGAGGAGTGAGAGGGGGGAAGGGATGAGAGAGGTTTGGGGGAAGGGGAGAGGGAGGGGAAGGACGAGGGAGAGGGGGAAGAGTGTGGAGGGAGGGGGAGAGTGGTAGGGGGGTGGGGGTAAGAGTGGGATGGGAGGGGGAGAGGGGTAGAGGGGAGAGAGGGG
>NC_045956.1:37177389-37183168 GCF_010909765.2 Amblyraja radiata | reverse complement strand
CCTCCCTCTTAACCTCCTCTCCACCCCCCTATCCCTCTTGCCCCTCTCTCTGTGTCTCTGTCTCTCTCTCTGCCTCTGCCCCTTGTCTCTCTGCCCCCCCCCCCCTCTCTAGATGTGACTGCAAGTTGGGGGCTATGCGTCAGTAGATAGGGTGGTTATGGGGTAAAAGGAGACATTCATAATATTAATATAATATCAAGGGGGTAATTAGCGTGAGTGCGGGGGGGGGGAGATAGTTAGTGTGTGTGACGCTGCGTGCCGCCTCCCCCCCCACAACCGCACGTTGGGGGAACAGACCCAACGGGTCTGCACTTGGTCTAGTATATATATATACATAGGCACATATATATATACATACACACACATATATATATATACATGGGGGGAGGGACTCAAATAGAGAAAGCTAGTTGACAGTGTGTGAGGCAGGAGGCAGAGAAGGGAAGCACTCAGACCCAACATGTAGGGGAGAAAAAAGAAAAAGATAATAAACAGAGAATAAGAGGTGGTGGGTTTCTTAAATGTGTATATTTTAATGCTGGGAGCATTGTAAGAAAGGTGGATGAGCTTAGAGCCTGGATTGACACCTGGAAGTATGATGTTGTGGCGATTAGTGAAACATGGTTGCAGGATGGCTGTGATTGAAAACTAAATATTCCAGGATTTTGTTGCTTCAGGTGTGATAGAATTGGAGGGGCAAGAGGTGGAGGTGTTGCATTGCTTGTCAGGGAAGATATTACAGCAGTGCTTTGGCAGGATAGATTGGAGGCTATTGGGGTGGAACTGAGAAATGGGAAAGGTGTAGCAACATTTATAAGGGTGTATTATAGACCGCCTAATGGGGAGCAAGAATTGGAAGAGCAAATATGTAAGGAGATAGCTGATATTAGTAGTAAGCACAAGGTAGTGATTGTGGGAGATTTCAATTTTCCATACATAGACTGGGAAACACATTCTGTAAAAGGGCTGGATAGTTTGGAGTTTGTAAAATATGTGCAGGATAGTTTTTTGCAGCAATACATAGAGGTACCTACTAGAGAAGGGGCGGTGCTGGACCTCCTGTTAGGAAATGAGACAGGTCAGGTGGTGGAGGTATGTGTTGGGGAGCACTTTGGGTCCAGTGATCACAATACCATTAGTTTCAATATAATTATGGAGAAGGTCAGAACTGGACCAAGGGATGAGATTTTTGATTCGAGAAAAGCTAACTTTGAGGAGATGCGAAAGGATTTAAAAGGAGTGAATTGGGACATTTTGTTTTATGGGAAGGATGTAGAAGAGAAATGGAGGACATTTAAAGGTGACATTTTAAGAGTACAGAATCTTTATGTCCCTGTTCGGTTGAAAGGAAAGAGTAATAATTGGAAAGAGCCATGGTTTTCAAGCAAAATTGGACTCTTGGTTCGGAAAAAGAGAGAGATCTACAATAATTATAGGCAGCATGGAGTAAATGAGGTGCTTGAGAAGTATAAAGAATGTAAAAAGAATCTTAAGAAAGAAATTAGAAAAGCTAAAAGAAGATATGAGGTTGCTTTGGCAAGTAAGGTAAAAGTAAATCCAAAGGGTTTCTACAGCTATATTAATAGCAAAAGGATAAAGAGGGATAACATTGGTCCATTAGAGAGACAGAGTGGACAGCTATCTGCAGAGCCAAAAGAGATGAGGGAGATATTGAACAATGTCTTTTCTTCGGTATTCACCAAGGAGAAGGATATTGAATTATGTGAGGTAAGGGAAACAAGTAGAGTAGCTATGGAAACTATGAGATTCAAAGAAGAGGAAGTACTGACACTTTTGAAAAATATAAAAGTGTATAAGTCTCCAGGTCCTGACAGGATATTCCCTAGGACATTGAGGGAAGTTAGTGTAGAAATAGCAGGGGCTAAGACAGCAATATTTCAAATGTCATTAGAAACGGGAATGGTGCCGGAGGATTGGCGTACTGCGCATGTTGTTCCATTGTTTAAAAATGGTTCTAAGAGTAAACCTAGCAATTATAGACCTGTTAGTTTGATGTCAGTGGTGGGCAAATTAATGGAAAGGATACTTAGAGATAATATATACAGGTGCACAACCTTTTATCCGAAAGCCTTGGGACCAGACACTTGTCGGATTTCGGAATTTTTTGGATTTCCGAATGGAAGATTTTTAGCGTAGATCAGGTAGGTAGCGCGGGCGGCTTGAAAAGTCTGGAGCGGCTGCCTCCTCCCCGGAGACCGGGGAATCATTGCATAAATGTTAGTCAGTTAGTTTGGAGGGATTTTATGTGGTGGGGGGGGTGAAACTTTAATTCTTAGTCCCCTACCTGGCCGGAGAGGCGGGGAGCGGGCAATGCCTTACCGGGTCGCCGTGCAGTAAGCTCCGGAGCGCTGTGGCCGCCGACTCCCAACATCGCGGAGCTGGGGGCTGCGGGCGTCCGGCCGCGGTTGGAGCTCCGACCCCGGCAACTCTACCCCTGGCTGAGCGGCGCTCCAAATCCAGCGCGGCCCGCGGCCGGACGCCCGCAGCCCCAGCGCCGCGATGTTGGGAGTCGGCAGCGTCGCAGCGCTGGGATACCAGCGGGGAGCGGGCAATGCCTTACCAGGTCGCCGTGCGGTAAGCTCCGTAGCGCTGTGGCCGCCGACACACAACATGTCGGCGGCCACAGCGGTGCTGGGGCTGCGGGCGTCCGGCCGCGGGCCGCGCTGGATTTGGAGCGCCGCGCAGCCAGGGGTAGAGTTGCTGGGGTCGGAGCTACAACCGGCGCCGCCCGCGGCCAGACGCCCGCAGCCCCAGCTGGGAGTCGGCGGCCACAGCGTCCGGAGCTTACTGCACGGCGACCCGGTAAGGCATTGACCGCTCCCCGCCTCTCCGACCAGGTAGGGGACTAAGAATTAAAGTTTCCCCCTTCACATAAAAGCCCTCCAAACTAACTGACTAACATTTAAGCAATGATTTACAGATGTTTAAGTGTCTCCCCGGTCTCCGGGGAGGAGGCAGCCGCTACAGTAGTACAGACCTGGGTTGACCGTGGGTCGTTTCGGGTCAAGTTTGGCGCCAAACGCGAGCTTTGGTGTGCAGACGACATCCTGGAAAAAATGGCCGGTTTTCGGAGTTTTTCGGTTTCCGGAACTCCGGATAAAAGGTTGTGCACCGGTATAAGCATCTGGATAAACAGCGTCTGATTAGGAACAGTCAACATGGATTTGTGCCTGGAAGGTCATGTGTGACTAATCTTCTTGAATTTTTTGAAGATGTTACTCGAGTAATTGATGAGGGTAAAGCAGTGGATGTTGTATATATGGACTTCAGTAAGGCCTTTGACAAGGTTCCTCATGGAAGGTTGGTTAAGAAGGTTCAATTGTTGGGCTAGCAATGGTGGACTAGCAAGATGGATTCAACAGTGGCTGAACGGGAGATGCCAGAGAGTAATGGTGGATGGCTGTTTGTCAGGTTGGAGGCCAGTGACTAGTGGGGTGCCACAGGGATCTGTGTTGGGTCCACTGTTGTTTGTCATGTACATCAATGATCTGGATGATGGTGTGGTAAATTGGATTAGTAAGTATGCAGATGATACTAAGATAGGTGGTGTTGTGGATAATGAAGTAGATTTTCAAAGTCTACAGAGAGATTTAGGCCAGTTGGAAGAGTGGGCTGAAAGATGGCAGATGGAGTTTAATGCTGATAAGTGTGGGGTGCTACATCTTGGCAGGACAAATCAAAATAGGACGTTCATGGTAAATGGTAGTGAATTGAGGAATGCAGTTGAACAGAGGGATCGAGGAATAACTGTGCACAGTTCCCTGAAGGTGGAATCTCATGTAGATAGGGTGGTAAAGAAAGCTTTTGGTGTGCTAGCCTTTATAAATCAGAGCACTGAGTATAGGAGTTGGGATGTAATGTTAAAATTGTACAAGGCATTGGTGAGGCCAATTCTGGAGTATGGTGTACAATTTTGGTCGCCAAATTATAGGAAAGATGTCAACAAAATAGGACATACAGAGGAGATTTACTAGAATTTTGCCTGGGTTTCAGCACCTAAGTTACAGAGAAAGGTTGAACAAGTTAGATCTTTATTCTTTGGAGCGCAGAAGGTTAAGGGGGGACTTGATAGAGATCTTTAAAATGATGAGCGGGATTGACAGAGTTGACGTGGATAAGCTTTTTCCATTGAGAGTAGGGAAGATTCAAACAAGAGGACATGATTTGAGACTTGAGGGACAGAAGTTTAAGGGTAACATGAGGGGGAACTTCTTTACTCAAGAGAGTGGTAGCTGTGTGGAATGAGCTTCCAGTGGAAGTGGTGGAGGCTGGTTCGATTTTATCATTTAAAAATAAATTGGATAGGTATATGGACGGGAAAGGAATGGAGGGTTATGGCCTGTGCAGGTAGATGGTACTAGGTGAGAGTAAGTGTTCGGCATGGACTAGAAGGGCCGAGGTGGCCTGTTTCCGTGCTGTAATTGTTATATGGTTGTTATATGGTTAAATACACACATATATATACATACATAGAAACATAGAAATTAGGTGCAGGAGTAGGCCATTCGGCCCTTCGAGCCTGCACCGCCATTCAATATGATCATGGCTGATCATCCAACTCAGTAACTCGTACCTGCCTTCTCTCCATACCCTCTGATCCCCTTAGCCACAAGGGCCACATCTAACTCCCTCTTAAATATAGCCAATGAACTGGCCTCGACTACCCTCTGTGGCAGAGAGTTCCAGAGATTCACCACTCTCTGTGTGAAAAAAGTTCTTCTCATCTCGGTTTTAAAGGATTTCCCCCTTATCCTTAAGCTGTGACCCCTTGTCCTGGACTTCCCCAACATCGGGAGCGATCTTCCTGCATCTAGCCTGTCCAACCCCTTAGGAATTTTATAAGTTTCTATAAGATCCCCTCTCAATCTCCTAAATTCTAGAGAGTATAAACCAAGTCTATCCAGTCTTTCTTCATAAGACAGTCCTGACATCCCAGGAATCAGTCTGGTGAACCTTCTCTGCACTCCCTCTATGGCAATAATGTCCTTCCTCAGATTTGGAGACCAAAACTGTACGCAATACTCCAGGTGTGGTCTCACCAAGACCCTGTACAACTGCAGTAGAACCTCCCTGCTCCTATACTCAAATCCTTTTGCTATGAAAGCTAACATACCATTCGCTTTCTTCACTGCCTGCTGCACCTGCATGCCTACTTTCAATGACTGGTGTACCATGACGCCCAGGTCTCGCTGCATCTCCACTTTTCCTAGTCGGCCACCATTTAGATAATAGTCTGCTTTCCTGTTTTTGCCACCAAAATGGATAACCTCACATTTATCCACATTATACTGCATCTGCCAAACATTTGCCCACTCACCCAGCCTATCCAAGTCACCTTGCAGTCTCCTAGCATCCTCCTCACAGCTATATATATATACATACACACACACATATATACGCACACACACACATATATATATATACTGTATATATATATACATATGCACGCACACACACTTATATATATATATACGCACACGCATATATATATATATACGCACATATATATATATATATATACATACGCACACATATATATATATACATACACATATATATATATACATACACGCATGTATATACACATACACACACACATATATATACATACGCACACACATATATACACACACACATATATATACGCACATATATATATATACATACGCATATATATATACATACGCACATATCTACATATACACATATATATATACATACACACGCATATATATATATACACACACACATATATATA
>NC_045956.1:37129889-37172389 GCF_010909765.2 Amblyraja radiata | reverse complement strand
CTAGCACACTGGCAGAGGGGACGACATCTACCAACAGTGGTGCAGCTGGTGAAGCTGCACTACCCTCACATCGCCAGAGACCCCGACTTCCATCCTGATCCCAGGTGCTGTCTGTGTGGAGTTTTTCACATTCTCCTTGTGACCGCCTGGGTTTTCTCCGGGTGCTTCGGTTTCCTCCCACATCCCAAAGACGTGTGGTTTTGTAGGTTAACTGGCCAATGAAAATTGCCCCTGGTGTGCAGAAGGTAGATGGGAAAGTAGGATAGCATAGAACTAGTGTGAACGGGTTGGCGTGGACTCAGTGGGCTGAAGGGCCCGTTTCCATGCCGTATCACTAAAATAAGGATTTCAGGCAGAATCTTTCTTGGTTGCCAGATTCAATTTTTCTTACTGGCTATGGCAAGTATATTCACTGACTTGTGAGACAGCACATTCCTGCCTCCCTTATACTCTAAAATAAAGCCCCAAGATTGAGCTAGAACTTCCACTGTTAAGTGCTTCAGGTTCAGTTACAAACAACATTAAACCTCTGGTGATGTGGTCTAGCATGGTTCACCTGTCTCAAGTGTAGGAAGGAACTGCAGATAAACACAAAATGCTGGCGTAACACGGCAGGACAGGCAGCATCTCTGAAGAAAAAGAATAGGTGACGTTTCGGGTCGAGGGACTGAAGAAGAGTCACGACCCAAAACGTCATCTATTCCTTTTCTCCAGCGATGCTGCTTGACCTGCTGTTTTTCTCCAGCATTTTGTATCTATCTTCACCTGACATCCTGGGGTTATGAATTTGGCAAGAATTTTGACCAGCATCAGGCACTTAAGTCTCTCATCCCAACAAAATCTATCCAGTCTGAAGGGTCCCCACCCAAAACATCGGCAATTCATGATCTCCAAATATGCTGCCTAGCCAACTGAGATCCTCCAGCACTTCGTGTTCTATACAAGATTCCGGCATCTGCAGTTCCTTGTGTCTCCAAAATCTATCCTTATGGTGTAAGCTTAACAAGTGAATATAATCAAGCTATTTGCTGAAGGACCACACAGTTGCCAATAGTGAGGCAAAGAAAACTGGGGTCACACGAGAGGTGAGTATTGTCATTGATTATTGTCATGTGTACCGAGACACAGTGAACATTTTTATTTTGCATGCCATCCAGGTAAATCATACCAAACATGAATACATCAAATAGTGCAAAAGAAAAAATAAACAGTACAAAATATAGTGTTACAGCAACAAAAGAAGTGCAGACAAAAAAGTGTACAGGCCACAACAAGATAGATTGGAAGATATGAATTATTTGAAGAATCCAATGATCAAAGTGCTGTGATCAAAGGGTTACAGCAATTATAAGAGACAAGCCCATGAAGGGATTTATATCATATGATGATTTTTATGCTGCGTTAAAAGAGATAATAAAGGCAAACATTTTTCCAATGGACCATCCAAAAATATTGGGATTCCACTATTGTTTAAAAATATGATTAACTTGCAATTAATATTTTTAATATTTCAATGCCCTAATAATACCAAACCACATAGAAAAAGGAGGATGTATTTACAATTGTACCAATGAATGTATAGTTATATCTGGAAACAAATATAAACAAGAAAAAAAGTGCCAAGATAGTTAATCAAGCTTTGCCGTTATTATGGTAAATATTACGAGAACAAATGGAATATTTCACTAGAGGTAAATTGATGAAAAGGGTTAATAATGCACAGAAAGGGAACAACAGGCAGCTTATGCACATTGACAAATATCCCTTTTTGTTTGGTGTCTGGGCAGTTTACAATCAACATGTCACTACAGTTATACATTGGGAATTTGTGCATCAGTGATGTTCATTCAAGATTCAAGATTCAAGAGTTTATTGTCATGTGTCCCTGATAGGACAATGAAATTCTTGCTTTGCTTCAGCACAAGAGAACATAGTAGGCATGACTACAGAACAGATCAGTGTGTCCATTTACCATTGTATAAATATATACACACATGAATAAATAAACTGATAAAGTGCAAATAACAGATAATGGGTTGTTAATGTTCAGAGTTTTGTCCGAGCCAAGTTTAATAACCTGATGGCTGTGGGGAGGTAGCTAATCCTGAACCTGGTCGTTGCAGTCTTCAGGCTCCTGGACCTTCTACCTGAAGGTGGCGGGGTGATGAGTGTGTGGCCAGGATGATGTGGGTCCTTAATGATGCTGCCAGCCTTTTTGAGGCAGCGACTGTGGTAGATCCCCTCGATGGAAGGGAGGTCAGAGCCGATGATGGACTGGGCAGTGTTTACTACTTTTTGTAGTCTTTTCCTCTCCAGGGCGCTCAAGTTGCCGAACCAAGCCACGATGCAACCGGTCAGCATGCTCTCTACTGTGCACCTGCAGAAGTTAGAGAGAGTCTTCCTTGGCAAAACAACTCTCCGTAATCTTCTCAGGAAGTAGAGGCGCTGATGTGCTTTCTTAATAATAGCATCAGTGTTCATAAAGCTATGTCAGTTACAGCTCAATATTTCCAAGCTGTGAAACAATGATTATAATGCTGATCCGATGATTCACTCTGTAAAGTATATTGTAGTGTTTTGCTGCATTTATGTTCAATCTCCGTGGGAGTGCATTCCACACTGATGTAATCTTCTGACCTTTCAAAGATTCATTTTACTGGGTCCCAGAGGGGGGTGAAAAAAAACACCCACAATTCTTGCCAAGCAAATGAGACCTTGTGTGGGAGTGGAGAAAATCCACACAAAATACGGTAAAACTCTGGTAATTCAGGACCCGAAGATTTTGGTAGTGCTAGATTAGCAGATTTCCAAGAATGGTGGAGGTTACCCAAATACGGTAAACTTTCCAGAAAACCCAACAACTTGAAATATGCAAGTTCTTCAGGATCCTCCCTCTGGGTGCATATCTACTCCTAATCACACTCCGCATCCTGGCCACATCAGATCCACAGCCCAAATTCTGGCCCAGGTGGCATTCCAGGCCACCAGATCTGGCCTCACACTGAAAACTAATGGGAAAGCCAGATGCCAGGCCATCTGGATTTCCAAATGATCAGATGACTAATGAATAGGTATGTTACAAAACTTACCTTCAACGGCGCTGCAGTTCTGCCACTGGCTGTGTGCGCGATTTTGGCGCCTTTGAGGGGGGGGCGGGGTTAAAACGCGTTTTTTTCCTACCTTGTCCTGGATTATATATTGTTGCAAAGCTTTTGCTGAAGAATTGTTCCGACGGCCGTTCTGTGTATTTTTTTTAATCGCCCGACAAGTTCAGCGCTGGAGTAATTTTAAAATCAGCTTCTATAGCCGTCAACGGGGACGGATTTCAGGTACGGGACAGGTAAAGGAAAGCTGTTTATTTTATGTATAAAAATGCTCCTTAAGATGCCTTTAATTCACATTTTACGTTGCGAAACGGTGATTTTTTCCCCATACGAACCGGCAGTATTTTTCCTGCCGATATGGGGTTTAAATTCACCGCAACGTTCCAAATGATCACGTTCCAGAAAAACCCACTCGCAAGATGATTTAAATGGCCATTAATTTACAGGTATTAAACACTAAATTCCTTCCATTTGGCCTATAAATCCATGACAATGAGATTTTAAAATTATGTTATATTGCGAATTCTTGTGTGAAAGTTATTTGGACACAGGCTATTTAAAAATGTTAATCTATTCTTAAGAAATTGATAGATGTTTATATCTAGTAATTGAATTTTGTAATTAGCTACAATTAGGTAACTAACTAATTATATGCTTTAATTTCAAGTCATCTAAGTAAGATTGTTTCATATTTGTTTCAGAATGCTTCAATCTACAATAACTGAAAATTTATTTCAGTTCTCTTAATTTTTAAGAAGGTTATGGGCTTTTGACTGTCCTCGATCACAGCTTTTGAGTTAAGTCAATGGAAAAGCAATAGGGAACAATATGCTAATGGCCATAACTTTTTTAATACTGAAGATATGAAAGTGAATTAAGTGTCAAATTAAACTTATTTTTATGCTTTATCTGATGGGATAAATTAGACTTGATTTTGTAACATTGCTAAAATGAACGGAGCTTTACTGCATATTGAGATCCCACAAGTTGGTGGCTTGTACACTCACTCCTGAATAGCAACTGTATATGTATATGGCTTAACATTGTTCTTGATCATAGCCTTCCTTATGGAAACTATAGACGAAGGCAGACGTTCACCCACACATTGGGAGACATTTCAAAAAGAACCTTGAGTTATTCATTCACTTACCTTCGACCAGGCAAATGCAGAGCAGCAATGGCAGTCAATCACACTGACACCCATTTTTAACATAGGAATATAGAATATAGGAACATAACAATTCTAGATTTGAGCACCATAATGACACAGTGCTGATGCCTCGTTGTGATCTCTTGACCTCCTGTGCTATCTGTGCGGGGTTTGCATGCTCTCCCTGTGAACTTATGGGTTTCCTGCAGGATACTTCCATTTCCTCCCACTTCTCAAAGATGTGCTGGTGAACTGGCGGTTGTAAATAATCTTGAGTGTAGGTGGTGGTTGGAAAACCAGGATCGAGTTCATGGACAATTGTTAGGGACCAAGTTTTTTTATCATTTAAAAATAAATTGGATAGTTATATGGACGGGAAAGGAATGGAGGGTTATGGTCTGAGCGCAGGTATATGGGACTAGGGGAGAATACGTGTTCGGCACGGACTAGAAGGGTCGAGATGGCCTGTTTCCGTGCTGTAATTGTTATATGGTTATAAGTTAGAAATAAGTAAGTGGGGAGGGGGGGGGGTGGAGGGAATGTGACTGCTCTAGGGGCTGGTGTACATGAGATGGGCTGCATAGCTACATTTAATGTTGTATAGAAGTAGCACAGAAAATATTTTTCAAAACATTTGCTCATTTTGTATGTGCAATCGTGCATCATTTCCAACAATTTCTAATAATTTTCAACAATTTCCTACTATCTGCTATTAAAACTTGTGTAAAACTTCCAATGTGCGTGCCCTCCAGTTGTGGCATTGTGCTGGAGTGAGTGGACTTCTGGAATGAATCGCACAATATTTCTGTTGTCACCCCCTACCCCCCCCCCCCCCAGTACGGTTCTTACCCATTTCTGCAGAGTCCGTCTCAATCTCCTGTTCCTCAGCCACATCTTGCATCAAGTAAGTCTCATCGTCGTAAACTAGTATCTGCGCAGCATAGCCCTGGTCAAGCCTGGCAGTGAGAACTGGCTCTACAATCACTGCAGGGTATGCTGGACCCGTCTCTACATCCTGCAGGGCAAGGTAGCAGAAAACAAGAGCAGAATTTTTTTTTAAAAGGGCATCATTATGATACGTGTTAGGGAGGAACTGCAGATGCTGGTTTAAACCGAAGACAGACACAAAAGGCTGGAGTAACTCAGTTAGTCAGACAGCATCTCTGAAGATGCTGCAGGGTATGCTGGACTTGCTACCTTGCTGCAGGTATGCTACCTTGCCCTGCAGGATGTAATTTTGAGTATAGAAGTTGGGATGTAATGTTAAATTTGTACAAGGCATTGGTGAGGCCAATTCTGGAGTATGGTGTACAATTTTGGTCGCCTAATTATAGGAAGGATGTCAACAAAATAGAGAGAGTACAGAGGAGATTTACTAGAATGTTGCCTGGGTTTCAGCAACTAAGTTACAGAGAAAGGTTGAACAAGTTAGGGCTTTATTCTTTGGAGCGCAGAAGGTTAAGGGGGGACTTGATAGAGGTTTTTAAAATGATGAGAGGGATAGACAGAGTTGACGTGGAAAAGCTTTTCCCACTGAGAGTAGGGAAGATTCAAACAAGGGGACATGACTTGAGAATTAAGGGACTGAAGTTTAGGGGTAACATGAGGGGGAACTTCTTTACTCAGAGAGTGGTAGCTGTGTGGAATGAGCTTCCAGTGAAGGTGGTGGAGGCAGGTTCGTTTTTATCATTTAAAAATAAATTGGATAGTTATATGGATGGGAAAGGAATGGAGGGTTATGGTCTGAGCGCAGGTATATGGGACTAGGGGAGATTATGTGTTCGGCACGGACTAGAAGGGTCGAGATGGCCTGTTTCCGTGCTGTAATTGTTATATGGTTATATGGTATATGTAGAGACGGGTCCAGCATACCCTGCAATATCTGCTGAGTTAGCTGCTGAGTTACTTCAGCCTTTTGTGTCTGTCATCATTATGTTTTCCTGCATAGTTTTTCTTAAATGGCTCTGATTGTTTACATTGTCGTGCACTTTGTGATACCTGTCATTGAAAACATTTCTAATCTGGTTATCTTTGTGCGATGGTAACACAAGCAAAGGTGGTAGTCACAAAAGGTGCTCCAGTTTCAATTTCTCTATTCAATGTTCCCGATGCATTGGAACCAAGTCCCATGAGGGGAAACAACAAGGATAACCCAGACATGTCTTACATCTTGACTCTACGCTTTGGATGGAACAAAACTCATTGACACCAACAACTAAAGATAAAAGAAAAAAATCTTGTAAAATTGACCAGATTAGTTACAGAAATTGGAACTTTAAGATCTATATGTACATTGATTTAATTAAAAACCAAAAGCTAGACCAAGTGCAGACCCGTTGGGTCTGTTTCCCCAACGGCGTTTGGGGGGGGGGGGGGGCTGTGGCATCACACTCACATTAACCACCCCCCAAACACACAGGTGGGGGGAGGGGGGGGTGTGAAGAGGGGAGAGGAGGAGGAGGAAACGGGACAGATTTGGGAGGGAAAGGAGAGCGGGGTAGGGGGTGAGAGAGGGGGATGGGGAGAGAGATGTGGGGGAGGGGGGGATAGGGAGGGTGGGGAGGAGGGAAGGAGGGGGAGAGGGGTGGGGGGAGAGAGGGCAAAGAGTGGGGAGGGAGAGTGGAGGGGGAAGGGAGGAGAGAAGTGGAAGAGTGGTGAGGGAGGGGTAGGGGGAGTGGTGAACAGGCACCAACTACCTTCTGTGGCAGTGAATTCCAGAGATTCACCACTCTCTGTGAAAAATGTTGGGATGGGAGGGGGAGGAGAGGGAGAGGGGTGAAGAGAGGGAGAGGGGGAGGAGAGAGAGATGTGGAGGGGAGAGAGATGTGGGGGGGGGATGGGAGGGAAGAGGAGGAAGTTTGGAGGGTGGTGGGAGGGGGAAAAATGTGGAGGGAGGGGCGAAGCGTGTGGCAGCGGATGGGGGAGCAGAGAGAGGGTGGGGTGAGAAGGAGGGGAAATGAGTGGGGAGCGGATAGTGGGAGGGGGAGGAGGAGTGGACAGAGTTTTGGAGGGTCAAGATTGGTAGGGGAAGGGGTGGGGGGAGAGATGGGGAGGGAAGGAGGGGAGAGAGAGGGGTGGGGAGGGATGAGCAAGTGAAGAGTAAGAGTGGAGGGGAGGGGTAGGTGAGTGGTGGAAGAGGGACAGAGGGGTAGGGGAAGGGGGTGGGGGGAGAGAGGGAAGGGGGTGGGGTAGAGAGGGAATGGGGGTGGGGGAGAGAGGGATGGGTGGGAGTGGGAGAGGGGTGAGGAGAGGGAAACATAGAAATTAGGTGCAGGAGTAGGCCATTTGGCCCCTCGAGCCTGCACCGCCATTCAATATGATCATGGCTGATCATCCAACTCAGTATCCTGTACCTGCCTTCTCGCCATACCCCCTGATCCCTTTAGCCACAAGGGCCACATCTAACTCCCTCTTAAATATAGCCAATGAACTGGCCTCAACTACCTTCTGTGGCAGACAATTCCAGAGATTTGCCACTCTCTGTGTGAAAAATGTTTTTCTCATCTCGGTCCTAAAAGATTTCCCCCTTATCCTTAAACTGTGACCCCTTGTTCTGGACTTCCCCAACATCGGGAACAATCTTCCTGCATCTAGCCTGTCCAACCCCTTAAAAAGTTTGTACATTTCTATAAGATCCCCCCTCAATCTTCTAAATTCTAGCGAGTACAAGCCGAGTCTATCCAGTCTTTCTTCATATGAAAGTCCAGACATCCCAGGAATCAGTCTGGTTAACCTTCTCTGTACTCCCTCTGTGGCAAGAATGTATTTGGCAAGGGAGATGGAGAGGGGGGAGGAGAGAGGGGTGGGGGAGGGGAAGAGAGAGGGGAGGGGGAGAGAGGTGTGGGGGAGGGGGGAGGGAGGCGAGGAGGGAGATGGGGTAGGGGGTAGAGGGGGAAGAGTGTGGATGGAGGGGGAGGAGTGGGGAGGGGGAAGGGGGTGGGGGACGGGGGTCGGGGACAGAAGGGGGTGTGGGGAGGGGGGTGGGGGAGAGAGGGAAGGGGGTGGGGGAGGGAAGGGGGTGGGGGAGAGAGGGATGGGGTGGGAGGAGGAGGGGGAGGAGAGGTAGAGGGGTGAGGAGAGGGAGATTGAGAAGGGGAGGAGAGAAGGATGTGGAGGGGGAGAGAAGGATGGGGAGGGGGAGAGAGGGATGGGGGAGGGGGAGAGAGGTGTGGGGAGGGGGGGCGGAGGGAGATGGGGCAGGGGAGGGAGGGGGAAGAGTGTGGAGGGAGGGGGAGGGGTGGGGAGAGAGGGGAGAGAGGGGAAACAGTGGGGAGGGATAGTGAAAAGGGGAGGGGGAGGGACAGTCCATCTCCCTCTCTCCTCCCCTTCTCAATCTCCCTCTCCTCACCCCTCTACCTCTCCTCCCCCTCCTCCTCCCACCCCATCCCTCTCTCCCCCACCCCCTTCCCTCACACACGTGATGACACAGGCTGCGGGGGTGGGGCTGGGGCTGCTGCAAAGGCATATGTAAATGGATCCATTCCGATTGGACATATGTGAACATTGGGCATTGTGACATCACACGATGGAACGTTCACCAGGGGCTGGGGCTGGGGCTGCTTCTATGGGTGAGAAGCCAGTTTTTTTTTTTATATTGGGGGGGGGGGGGGGGGGGGGGAGAAGGATTTGATTAAAAATGTGTACATAAACACGACGAAATGTAATCAGGAGTGGATACTTAGAAAGAAAAGTGAAATCTCTACCGAAATGGAAAAAATCTCGGCGATTCTGCGTCTGGTTTCGGCGTAGCAACGAATCAAAGGCTGGCAGGCAGCCGGACGGACGGAGGCCGGACGGACGGCGGCAGGCACACAGTTTTATATAATAACTAGACCAAGTGCAGACCCGTTGGGTCTGTTTCCCCAACGGCGTTTGCGGGGAGGGGGCTGCGGCATCACACTCACATTTACCACCCCCCCAAACACACTGCCACAGAAGGTAGTTGAGGAAGAAGAGGGGCTGGAGGGGAGAGGAGGAGGAGGAAACGGGACAGATTTGGGAGAGAAAGGAGAGCGGGGTAGGGGGTGAGAGAGGGGGATGGGGAGAGAGATGTGGGGGAGGGGGAGATGGGGAGGAGGGAGGGAGGGGGAGAGGGGTGGGGGGAAAGAGGGAAAGAGTGGGGAGGGAGAGTGGAGGGGGAAGGGGGGAGAGATGGAAGAGTGGGGAGGGAGGAGAGGGATAGGGGGAGTGATGGAAGAGGGACAGAGGGGTAGGAGGAAGGGGGCGGGTGGAGAGAGGGAAGGGGGTGGGGTAGAGAGGGAAGGGGGGTGGGGGAGAGAGGGATGGATGGAAGAGGGAGAGGGGTGAGGAGAGGGAGACATAGAAACATAGAAATTAAGTGCAGGAGTAGGCCATTCGGCCCTTCGAGCCTGCACCACCATTCAATATGATCATGGCTGATCATCCAACTCAGTATCATGTACCTGCCTTCTCTCCATACCCCCTGATCCCTTTAGCCACAGGGGCCACATCTAACTCCCTCTTAAATATAGCCAATGAACAGGCCTCAACTACCTTCTGCGCCAGTGAATTCCAGAGATTCACCACTCTCTGTGTGAAAAATGTTTTTCTCATCTCGGTTCTAAAAGATTTACCCCTTATCCTTAAACTGTGACCCCTTGTTCTGGACTGCCCCAACATCTGGAACAATCTTCCTGCATCTAGCCTGTCCAACCCCTTAAGAATTTTGTAAGTTTCTATAAGATACCCCCTCAATCTTCTAAAATCTAGCGAGTACAAGCCGAGTCTATCCAGTCTTTATTCATATGAAAGTCCTGACATCCCAGGAATCAGTCTGGTGAACCTTCTCTGTACTCCCTCTATGGCAAGAATGTCTTTGAGCATTGGGCATTGTGACATCACACGATGGAACTGGGCCAGGGGCTGGGGCTCCTGCAAAGGCATATGTAAATGAATCCATTCCGATTGGACATATGTGAACATTGGGCATTGTGACATCACATAATGGAACGTTCACCATGGGCTGGGGCTGGGGCTGCTTCTATGGGTGAGAAGCCAGTTTTTTTTTGGAAATATTGGGGGGGGAGGGGGGGGAGAAGGATTTGATTAAAAATGTGTACATAAACACGACGAAATGTAATCATGAGCGGATACTTTGAAAGAAAAGTGAAATCTCTACCGAAATGGAAAAGATCTCGGCGATTCCGCGTCTGGTTTCGGCGTAGCAAGGAATCCAAGGAAGAAAGGCAGCCGGCATTTTAGATGAGAATTTCTATTGCAGATTCCAAATAGTCTTCAACTTTTTGTTTTACTTCGGAGTCACGTGAGTGACTACGTGAAGAAGACCCCGTCCAGCCGCATGCACGTCATTACGTCAGCCGCATGGCGCAGCGACCGATTAGGAGGTGCAGCGCTCCTCCAGCGTTAAGTTTAAACCTTCAGGTAAGTTTTGTATTATCTTACCAGGTTCTGATTTTTGCAGGAACCTCTTTTTACAGGGGTTTTCCTGCTGGATATTGTCACAAAGCCGACGAGGGAAATCGGCTATGGGCTGTGGGGAAACCCCGGTTCCGACCGCGGAAGCGGGTAGCCGGCGTATGTTGGGTTCGCGATCCCAGTCACTGACAATGCGGTCAGTGGCTTCCAGAAAGGAAGGGAGTCTGCTGTGGTTCCCATGGAGGGGTAAATCCAGGAGGAACGCGGCATCACCACCAGAGTCGCTGACAGCAGCTCCCAGACCGCAGTGGTACCCAGGACATGGGGTAAAACCAATAATAAATCGGTCAGCCCTATGAACTCGGACGAGTCGGGGCGGGAGGGTCCCCTCCGGTAATAAATAATATATTTTTTGACAGTTGTCCAGGATGGAGCTCCTAATGGAGAGGATGCTCCACCTAGATACACTCCAACAGCAGGAGTTGTGTCAGCGCCGGCCTATGGGAGAGCCCGCGCCAGCAGCACCTGGGATAGGGCTGCTTAAGGTCTCCCTCTTGGAGGAGGAGAGCATGTCGGGTCAGTATAATTCTGACGCCGAGTCTGTGGCAGCGCCGGCCTATGGGAGAGCCCGCGCCAGCAGCGCCTGGGACAGGGCTGTTTCATGTCTCCCTCTTGGGGGAGAGCATGCCGGGTCAGTATAATTCTGACGCCGAATCTGAGGGTATAGCCGTGGAGCATACCCCAAGGGATGAAGGGCATGTGTCAGAGGTACCATTCCTGGCAGCAAGGTTTGCCATCCCAAGAGAAGTGTTCCATCCTGGTGTAGGCCCGGTGGAAGGGCCATATCAGCGCAGGTGTCTGGGGCCTGTTCAGGGCTGCCTACGATTCACCCTCTTTGAGGAGGGGAGTGCAAGTGGTCAGTATGTAACTGACTTCAAATTCTAAAAAACATGTGTGCCGGCAGTGAACAGCGCTATCAGGGGGACATTAGAGCCAGCCGCCGAAACTTCTATTCAGGTAAGACCTATTCAACAGGCAAAACCTGGAGGACGAAGCAAAAGTTGTCGGACCAATGAAGATACCAACAACGAGCAAAGCTTCATCATTTCGGCGACAACACACCCCACGGCTTTACCGGCAATAAGCGGTTCACTGAAGCTGGTGGCAGCATGAAAGCTGGGCAGAGGTTCCATGCATGGGGTAAGTGGACCACTTACAAGTTGGTAATATTTACACTTGGTTGTACAATACACAAATGGTTAAGACATTGTCATCTACTTAGCGGCATCTAACCATGTAAAACTGAATTATGCTAGCATTCCAAGCAGGTCTGGAATTGGGTTTTGAGGCAGGTTCAGTATTTTGGCCAGGATTGCCTTCGAGACAGGCCCGGAAATATGGGCAGAGTTGCCTTTCGAGTCAGGCTCAGAATTGTGGCCAGAATTGTCTTTTGAGACAGGCTCAGAATTATGGCCAGAGTTGTCTTTCGAGGCAGGCTCAGAATTATGGCCAGAGTTGCCTTTAGAGGCAGGCTCAGAATTATGAGGTAGGCTCAGTATTATGGCCAGGATTGTCTTTCAAGACAGGTTCGGAGATCGGGTCAGAGTTGTCGTTCAAGGCAGGCACAAAATGATGGCAGGCGTGGCCTGTTCATTATGAAAGATGGAAAATGTCGTTTAACACGATAGATTTTCCGAATAGGAAACTTCGTTACTGACTAGCAACTGATTTCATATTTACAGCGATCACCGGAGATATTTGAAATTGCTATGATGAGGCAATAATAACAGTAATGATAACAGTAAAGCATTGCAAAGGGACTACTCAGTTCAAAAATCACTTGTTATATCTTGTCTGGATGATATTTTAACGCTGTATTTTGCTAAAATTAACTGTTTCAGCCTCAAACTATGTTTGAGAATTGGGCTCCTCTATCCAGTTAAATTTAAGTTGTTACCAAATAGACTTGTTGGTCATGGGGATTTACCTTTAACTATTGATTGGCCTATGACTCCGCCCTGGGGCAAGAGATTGGAGTTAATAGAAACCGGTAACAGCCTTGTTGTTATAAAACAGCCTTCTATTTATCAAGAGTAATTGCCAATATAGCAGCTGCGATTCAGCTGTGCAAGAGGGAGAACTGACATCGTGCAAAGTGGCAACCTCTCAAGTGCCATGTAGGTCATTGTTAACACACCTATGCGTTAACTCCCAGCTGAAGCTACCAAAGTCACAATGATGGACAAACAGTATTCAGCATGGTTCCAGTAGTTTGGTCAGTAAAAGAATTTTCAGTTATATTGCAAACTGATGCTAAAGGCTCTACCGTGGAAAATTGCGAATGTCATCTCTAAAGTTTGGAGGTGGAGGAGATTTGCATGAGTTGCCAATTCTTCAGTTATTGGTATCAACTATCTATAGACACTAGGTGCATTCTATGGGGAGTGATTGAGCGAATATGCATAATCTGCATGCTCAACTTCAAGTTGATACACTATGGTGGTGGCATATGTCAGTTACATGGGTGCAATCAAATAAAAATATCCTGTAATAGTTTATCTAATACATTTGCCACTGGTGTACAGATCAATGACAACACAGAATGGGTGTTCAATCACACAGTATTTATGAAATTCTGGTTCAATGGAACACCGAATATCGATATGTTATTTTCATGCTTATTCACCAGTTGCAAAAATATGTGCCATAACAGTGGCGAGAGATACATTCTCGCTACAAGGAGGAGGAATGGTCGTTATGTCTTCCTCCATTTTGCCTCATCAGTCGGGTCTTCAAATAAAGTCATCAAGATCCCGCTTGAAGGTTTTTCCTACTATCTGACTGGCCTATGCAGCTTTGATTCCCGCTTTTGTAAGGAATAATAATACAACCTTATACGGTTATTCTAAACATAAACTTTGCTGGTTCAGCCTGTGGCTCGGGAAACCAGCCTTTGCATGATAACATCAATTTATGACTTGCAGATTCTGAATAGACTGCCCTACGGCTTCGGTTGTCATGTATGTGTTCACTCCAGAGTGCTGGGATAGCACCAAAAAAGTAGTACATTTCATCTTCAGGAGATGGGAAGTGTTTTGTTTAATGCTAATATTACATTTAATACGGTACAGATTACTGATGTCTTGGAGTTCATTTTAAATGGTCTTTTGACAATAATTGAGTTATAGGGCCATTGACTATGCCCAACGTGCTTTCTCATCATGTTTGCTGCAGGAAACGAAACCCACTCTGTCGGGTTTCACCCCGGATATCGAGTTTGTAAAGGATATCTTTAACACAAGTTCTCCCAGGACAAGTACAGGACAGTATGGAATATTGACATTGTGTTAACACTACTTCACCAGGGGGCTCCAGCTACATTCTTAGCTTTGGCCGGCTCTCATAAGGTAGCTATCCTTATGGCGCTGGTTTCAGCGCAACGGGTTCAGTCGCTACATAATTGCGACGAGACAGGATGATTACATCTGTAAATAAAATATATAATATTTTATGTTTATGATTTAATTAAGCAGAGCAGAAGGGGAGTCAGGTTTCAAACTAGTTCATGGCATACCCAGGGACCTTCAGTTATGAGAGGGCACACATATACAACATATGTCAAGGTTTCCGAGAGCCTTCGAGGCTCTGAACTAGCAATGCTTGTCAGTTACAAAAAACGTTATAAAAGGTATCCATTCAGACCATCTCCAGGTGATAAAACGGGGTTTGGTTTATGCAGGAGTAGATACTGATTTTCCAAATCGCACTCCACCAGGGCTGTTACAACATCAGCAGCAAGGGTATTTACGTTCCGCGGGACCACATCCTAACGGCCGAAGCATGGTCAAACGAACGAACTTTCCAAACATTTTATAATAACCCATTGCCAGACCAGGGGTATTTGCCAACTCTATTTTAGGTTCTATTTATAGTTTCCATCCAGATGAGAGGGGTTACTATTATTATTACTTGTTCATTAAACAGCATCAGCATGTTTAAGTCTATGTCATGTCTGTATGCATTATGAATGTTCCCCTCATCTGTCAATGACGCAGTTGTGGTTGTGTAGACTTGTTTCTCATGGCATGAAATCACAGAGCTTTGAAATCTTCACATAGTCACTCACTTGACTCCGAAGTAAAATTAAACGAGAACTTACCAGTTTGAAGATTGATCTTTATTTTATGAGGAGTTGCGATGAGGGGTTACGTGCCCTCCACTCCCACCCTCTCTCACAAAAGTTATCTGGTAGTTCTAGGTTTCTGGTCTTACTATTATACTTCAATTACTGTTATTTGTGATTTCACACCGCTGCTTTGAAGATTGACGCGCATGCGGCTGGACGGGGTCTTCTTCACATAATCCCTCATCGTAACTCCTCATAAAATAAAGATCAAACTTCAAACTGGTAAGTTCTCGGTTAATCTTACTATTTTAGCTCATGAGCTCAATAGGCCTCATCTGCTTCAAGGATACAGAAAGGCAAATGGATACAAATATATTCAGTGTCCTCAATTCTTCATACCATTCAAATCTTCCAAAAAAAACCCCACATGAATGATAGGCACAGGACAAGGACAGAATTTGAACCAACTTCCCTTGTTTAATAGCAAAGATAGACACAACATACTGGAGTAACTCAGCGGGACAGGCAGTATCTCTGGAGAGAAGGTGACGTTTTGGGTCGAGGCCCTTCTTGAGACAGTCTCGACCCGAAAAGTTCCTCTTCGCAGTGATGCTGCCTGTTCCGCTGAGTTACTCCAGTATTTTGTGTCAATCCCTAGTTTGAAAGCCAGGCAACATTCACACTCACCTGCTTCTGTGTAGTTTCATACGAAAGCATTGGACTAGTAAAACAAACATTCCTGCAATTCATATTTTCATATTTATAAAAACAATAACATCTATTAATTCACAAGGTACAGAATATTACAACAGCATGAAATATTACAACAAAAAACATTGTTTTTATAGATGAGATTTCTATTTCAAGAAGAATGAAACAAAATATGTTTATATTTTGAGTTCCACCAGGTGGCCATGGACTTATTGCTTGTGATGCTGCCTGAAGAACTGATTGAATGTCCACACTGAAAAAAATGCATAGTGTCGCAATGTTTGGATACAGACATTATGGGCTGAAGGGCCTGTTCTTGTGCTATACTATTGTATGTTCTGGGTTCTATTTCATCAGTTGCATACACATAACCCACAGTCATTTCTGTTTAAAGTATCCAAAGAGTTATCTACATCTAAGATTCATCAATTAAAGAATAATACAACTTGGATTGTTATATCATAAACATAGAAAAGTTGCTCACTCTATTCAGTATGCTTTATGTGATTGCATGTGGTACAAAATGGGTACCAGGTGAGCAGATTTGCAGATTGAAAACAGTGAACAGGACTCTCCCTCTAGGGAACTGAGGTTGAGTGGGAAGAAAGTCATTGGTCAAGTCTATTACAAATCTGAAAGTTAAATGGAAGCTGTGCTTGTACTGCCTCTTAAAAGGAAGCAGAAAATGACACAACTGAATCTCAACCCACGGTTTTGTCTGGAGACTTATCTGGAGATTTATCAGTTTCAAATAAAAACCTGATGTTTCTCTGTTTTAGCTATAACTACCAAGTGCTCAAAGTCATGGTTCAATAGTGGAGGGAGCTCCATTTTTCCCCCCAAAGAGAAACTGAAAAGGAAGCTGTTGATCACTGGATTCTGAAATGTTCTCAACTTCCCATGAAGCAAGAGGTATTTTTCAGCAAAATCACATCCACACAGCAAAAAAAAGAGTGGATAACGAAGGGGGCCCTGGGCAGGCCTGGCTCGCCGCTAATAACCCTTTGACATACATTTTGTAACTGTCGGAGCCAGAAACGTGGCAACTCTTGTGTATTGCCTAGGTGAGGTCTTCTGGATGATTTTACCGGGTTGTAAAAAAAAACAAAGCATTTCACTGTACCTAGGTACATGTGACAATAAAGTATAATTGAACCATTGCCTAATTCTGTGATATTTATTCATGTTATTTCACTTTTCACATAAAATCCAAACCATTTTACTAACAGCTTCTTAACAAACATTGGGCATCACGGTGGCGCAGAGGTGGAGCTACTGCCTCACAGCACCAGAGACCTGGGTTTGATCCTGACTACGAGTGCTTGTCTGTACGGAGTTTGTACATTCTTCCCGTAACCTGCGTCGGTTTTCTGAGATCTTCGGTTTCCTCCCAACCTCCAAATACGTACAGGTTTGTCGGTTAATTGACTTGGTATAAATGTATAAATGAAAAATAAATTGTCCCTCTGCGTGTAAAGAGTCAATGTGCCAGGCTCGCTGGTCAGTGTGGACTCGGTTGGCCGAAGGGCCTGTTTCCACGCTGCATGTCTAAAGTAAACTAAAACTAAAAATATTTATAATGCATACAAAAACAGACATCTTTGGGACCTTCCTAATACTCATTATTTTTAAGAGAGAGATTGTGTTAGGGTCCAGTGAGAGTTAAGTAAGCAAAGTAAAGGAATTTCAAGTGTATCTGTCTACCATTATGTTTAATGGCAGCACTCTATTGTAAGTCACTCTCTCCTCTTCGACCCCCACCAAACTACTGATGAACATCTGCTGATACAAAAATGCTGAAGATTTAATAAGGAAACTCAAGGTTAAGGAGCCATTAGGAGGTAGTGACCATGTTTTAATCTACAATTTGAGAGGGAGAAGGGTAAATCGGAGGTGTTAGTATTATAGTTGAACAAAGGGGACTATGGAGGCATGATGGAGGAGCTGGCCAAAGTTGACTGGAAAGATACCCGAGCAGGGATGACAGTGGAACAACAATGGCAGGTATTTCTGGGAACAATACAGAAGGTGCAGGATCAGTTAATTCCAAAGAGGAAGAAAGATTCTAAGGGGAGTAAGGGGGCAACCGTGGCTGACAAGGGAAGTCAAGGACAGTATAAAAATAAAAGAGAAGAAGAATAACACAGCAAAGATGAGCAGGAAGCCAGAGGATTGGGTAACTTTTAAAGTGCAACAGAGAATAACTAAAAAGACAATACGGGGAGAAACGATGAGGTACGAAGATAAGCTAGCCAAGAATATGAAGGAGGATAGTAAAAGCTTATTTAGGTATGTGAAGAGGAAAAAATTAGTTAACACAAATGTGGGTCCCTTGAAGACAGAAACAGGTGAATTTATTATGGGGAACAAGTAAATTTCAGACGAGATGGGCCGAACGGCCCACTCCTGCACCTATTGTCTATCGAGTCGAACAGGTACTTTGGATCTGCCTTCACTAAGGAAGACAAACAATTTCCCAGATGTACAAGTGACCAGAGGACCTAGGGTGATGGAGGAACTTAAGAACATTAACATTAGGCAGGAAATGGAGTTGGGTAGACTGATGGGACTGAAGGCTGATAAATTCCCAGGGCCTGATGGTCTGCATCCCAGGTACTTAAGGAGGTGGCTCTAGAAACATAGACGCATTGGTGAACATTTTCCAATGTTCTTTAGATTCAGGATCAGTTCCTGGGGATTAGAGGGTAGCTAATGTTATCCCACTTTTTAAGAAAGGAGGGAGAGAGAAAACAGGGAATTATAGACCAGTTAGCCTGACATCGGTGGTGGGGAAGCTGCTGGAGTCAATTATAAAAGATGAAATAGCGGCACATTTGGATAGCAGTAACAGGATCGATCCAAGTCAGCATGGATTTACGAAGGGGAAATCATGCTTGACTAATCTTCTGGAATTTTTTGAAGATGTAACTAGGAAAATGGACAAGGGAGAGCCAGTGGATGTAGTGTACCTGGACTTTAAGAAAGCATTTGATAAGGTCCCACATAGGAGATTAGTGGGCAAAATTAGGACACATGATATTGGGGGTAGAGTGCTGACATGGATAGAGAAGTGGTTGGCAGACAGGAACCAAAGAGTAGGGATTAACGCGTCCCTTTCAGAATGGCAGGCAGTGACTAGTGGGGTACCACAAGGCTCGGTGCTGGGGCCGCAGCTATTTACAATGATAGTGGAGTGAAGGGATATGGGGAGAAGGGAGCAACGAGGTACTGATTGTGGATGATCACAACGAGGTACTGATTGTGGATGGCCTACTCCTGCACTCATTGTCTATTTGAAAACAAAAATATAAATTCCACTGACCATACACATTAGCATGAGCACAGTGTTAATATTGATTTGAAAGCCACGTCACAAATGGGGAATTTGCAAAACATACAAAGCACAATGAGTGAACCTAGTTGCATCTAACTTAAAGCAAATTAAAAAACACCATCTTTCCCCCACTGTCATATTACAATTATTGAAAATATATCCAAATTACCTACTTTGTGAAAAATTCTAAAAGATTTACAAGTTTCTGTAAAACACTTCAAAAGCACTGGAATGAATTGCGAATTCTGCCATTTTCCATTGTGCTTCTCTTGTAACATCTCAGATTGAGTCAACATTGAAATGTTTGTTGGTTTTGATTATATGGAACAAGATGGGACATGCTACACAAAAGAAGCAGAATCAGCAGCTTTGGGTTCTCGCGTGGCATTTCCCTGTTGAACCTGTAAGAGGCCAGGATTGAACGAGACAGAATTGTCTTCATTCAGCACATTGCCTAACAGTTTCTGGACAGTTTCTGCATCCACTATTGGAAACATTCAATTCACCAGTGACTGAATACACAGCTTCCACCTTCCTGATGGCACAGTGTTAAGATACTGCAAGGCTCTTTTAGAGGGCTTCACTAACAAATCTACACACATCAGATGTGAACAGGAACAAGGTCAGTTATAAACACTACATCCAATTCCTCTTAAATATCTCACCAATATCTGATATCCACCACAATACACAATGTATCCCAAAAATAGCATAATCACTGTCTGCTGCAATAAAGGTGCTTTCACCCCCTACCTCCAGTAGTTAATAAAGACTGATAATCTAATATTCCCCATACCACTTAATTTCATAACCAATAAATTAACATAAATGGGGAAAAACAGACCCTTAGCTGCAGCTGCAGTTACGAAAATAATTAGATGATTTTTATTTTGTGTTATTGATTAAGAAACAGGCCTGTAGCCTATGACATGAAAACACTTGGTCTCTGCATTTTCAGCTGAATACAGATGGCACAAGAGGCGGTAAGCTCAAAATACAGTTCCCCCTCAGCATTTGAAGCAAGGCAGGCTAGAATTAACGCTCAAGTCCTGCAATGTGACAATTTATTTCTCATCTGTTAATGGGGGCAGTGATGGCCTGCTTCAATGAACTGTCACAGTTCATGTGGTCAAAGCATTCCCAACAATATTCCCAACAACTTTGTTGGACTTTGAGTGCCAAGATTCTGGCCCAACAATGATGAAGGAACACCAATCCATTTTCAATTTAGGTGCTGTGCAGAAGAACTTGGCTGACGTGTACCAATGCATCTCCTACCCTGTTTCTTCTATGGGGTGAGGGTGGATTAGGGAGGAGTCTTTTGATTACCTTATTAATTGTTTTGCATGGCCTATAGAGACACATTATTCTCTGACTGCAGTGACAACTATTCCCAGAGAGCGAGGATTTGGTCAATTGTGTCAGCTGCCCTTGTGGCCGCCTATAAAGCGACAGAGACTAATTTTCATACATGTAATTTATACATAATCAACTTCCCCTTGCTCAATTTCTCTGGAAATATTTCCTTGTTTTTACTGAGAAAAATTGCAGTTATTTCTGTTTTAAGTTCCACTCCATTCATTAAGTACACAATTTGTTCAGCATTACCTGGTTTTGATGTATAATCAACTGACTGTAAGCTCAAGGAACTTGCTTGAAGTCAGTGCTTGCAAGTGATCATTTTATTTCTTACTTACGAATGTGAAATATTTGCACTCTTTAGACGTCAGTAACTTAACCTTGACATTTGCTGACCTCAAATTTACACGAAGAGTCGTAGCAAATTATAAACTAGAGGAGTTGGCCTTTTTGACCAGACATCCAATGCCAGATTGAAATTAATTAACATCGCTCAACAGCATTTAATTGGATTACAAAAGGTAAGCAACAACTTCCACAGAATGGTGGATAAATTGTGTAGCTTCAATGAGTACAATGGCTATGTGTGTGTGTGCGTGCGTGCGTGCGTGCGTGCGTGCGTGCGTGCGTGCGTGCGTGCGTGCGTGTGTGTGTGGCGGGTGTGTGTGTGTTTCTGTGTGTGTGTGTGACTTTAACATTCGCATATCCACACCTCATTAAATCTGGTCATTTTTCTGTACACATCTATCTATATACTTTTAAAACTTTGTTTGTGGGTGTATGCCATATTTTAGGCCTTTGATTCGTTACTCCGCCAAAACCACAGGCAAAAACGCCGAGATTTTTACCACTTTGCTAGCGATTTTACTTATACATTCGCTCATCCACTCCTCATTAAATTTAGTCATTTTTCTGTACACATTTTTAATAAAATCCTTTTCCACCCCCCCCCCCCCCACTCACTAATTTTTTCGCCTCACGTTGGCCACCTTCTCATCGCGTGCCCCGTGCGACCATAACGGCTGCTGCCGCCCGGCTCACCTCCACCCCCCCCCCCCCCCCCCCCCGGCCAGGCTCTGCCATGCTGGCGGAAGCCAAAGATCGGCTCTTCCCCCGCTGCTTTTCGCCGTCGTCGCAGACGGCCCGCACGCTTGCACTGTCCGAAAATCCCACGCGTCAACGGCCTGTCGGCCCGCAGGCGCATTGAGGGCGTACGCAGCGTCTCGACGGACTACGCAGCGTCTTGACGTCGTACGCAGCGTCTTGACGGCGTACGCCTGGCCCGCAGGCTCACTCGGCATCACGCCCGCCCACCACTCACCGTACTCGGGGTTTGAAGCGCCGAGGATGCGAGGCCTCACAGTCTCTGATGGGGCCGCTTTCACAGACTTAACACCGTGAGCGGCCCCCGCGTTTAACCAGGGCTCTGGGAACTCGGCATCTGATGGGGACGAGGAGGTTTCCAGAGGGAAGGCAGGGACAACGTAGAATCCAGCAGCAGTGGCTCCATTAATGGATTCATTCCACAGTGAGTTCAGTTCGGTAACAACCCCCCCTCTCCTCCCCCCCCCTTCTCTCCCCCTTCTCTCCTCACCCCCCCTTCTCTCTCCCCCCCTCACCCCCCCTTCTCTCACCCCCCTTCTCTCACCCCCCCTTCTCTCTCCCCCCCTTCTCTCTTCCCCCCCTTCTCCCTGCCTCTCTCCCCCCCTCACCCCTTCGCTCCTCCCATCCATACCCCCCTCACCCCTCCCCCTTCCTCCCCCTCTCACCCCCTCCCCCCTCTCACAACCTCCCTTTCCCGCCACCTCTCCCCCTCCCTTCTCCCCACCTCCCTTCTCCCCACCTCGCCCCCTCCCTTCCCCCCCACCTCTCCCCCTCCCTTTCCTCCCCTCCACCCCCCCTCTCCCAATATCTCTTGCCCCTCTCTCTGTCTCTGCCCCTCTCTCTCTTTCTCTGCCCCTTCTCTTTCTGCCCTCACTCTTTACCCCCCACCCCCACCTCCCTCTCTAGAAGCGCCTGTGAGTTGGGTGCTATGCGTCAGTAGATAGGGCCGTTATGGGGTAAAAGGAGCAAATTAATAATATTCATAATATCAAGGGGGTAGTTAGCATGTGTGCGGGGGTGGGGGGGAATAGTTAGCGTGTGTGACGCCGCATGCTGCCCCCCCTTCCCGCAATCGGGTCTGCACTTGGTTTTTGCAGTTTTCCCGCTGCAATATTTAGTTTTCAGCTTCTGGCAACTGTGCCCGACCGACCTACATCAGGGGAGAAGAGGTAAGGCGACGGGCGGGCAGGGTAAAGACGCAATGGTCCTTCCTATAGTGGACCCTGCTGCTGCTGCTCAGTCTCTGATGGGGCCACTTTCACAGACTTAACCGTGAGCGGCCCCCACGTTTAACCAGGGCTCTGGGAACTCGGCATCTGATGGGGACAAGGAGGCTTCCAGAGGGAAGGCAGGGACAACTTAGAATCCAGCAGCAGAGTGGCTCCGTTAATGGATTCATTCCACAGTGAGTTCAGTACTGTAACAACTGAACTCTCCTCCCCCCCCCTTCCTCCCCCCCCCCTTCCTCCCCCCCCTCTTCCCTCCCCACCCTCTCCCCTGTACTCTCTCTCCCCCCTCTATCTTCCCCTCCCTCCCTCCCCATTCCTTTCCCCCTCTCCCCTTCTCTCTCCCTCCTCCTTTCTCTCCCCCCTCGTCTCTCTCCCTCCTCTCTCCCCCTCCAATCTCTCTCCCCTCTCTCCCCCTCCCCTCTCCCCTCTCCCCCCCACCTCTACTACCCTCTCTCCTCCCTCCTTTCTCTCTCCCCCTCCCCCCTCCCTTCTACCC
The DNA here is from genome assembly GCF_010909765.2 of Amblyraja radiata. Lineage (NCBI taxonomy): Eukaryota > Metazoa > Chordata > Chondrichthyes > Rajiformes > Rajidae > Amblyraja > Amblyraja radiata. The sequence continues at coordinate 37,149,380 of NC_045956.1, read as the reverse complement.
CCCTCCACATCCTATCCTCCTCCCCCTCTCCATCCTCCTATCCACCCTCCCCATCCCTCTCTACCCTCCCACCCATCTCTCCCCCTCTCCCTTCCCCCTATCCCTCTCTCCCCCTTCCCCATCCCCTCTTCACCACTCCCACATCCCCTCCCCACCCCCTATCCCTCTCTCCCCTTCCCCCCTCCCCGCTCTCCTCCCCTCCCCCGCTCTCCCTTCCCCCCGCCTCCCCTCCCCAATCTCTCCCCCATCCTCCCCTCCCCAATCTCTCCCCCATCTCCACCCTTCCTCCTCTCCCTCTCATGCCCCTCTCCTCCCTCCCCCTCTCTCCTCACCCCTCTCCTCTCCCCTCTCCCCATCTCCTCCTCCTTCCTCCCTCCCCCTCCTCCTTCCTTCCTTCCTCCCTCCCCCCTCTCTCCTCCCCCCCCCTCCCCCCCCCCCCCCCTCCGCCCCGCCCCCCCCCCCACCCCCTTCTGTCTGGAGGGATATCTACCATCCTTACCTGGCCTATACGTGACCCCAGAACCACCAATGTGGTTAACTCTCAACAACTTTCTCATTCAAGTCAATTGCGGTTGAATTATATAAATGCCAGAATGTGCACATCCCATAAATAAATGAGTCTTCACTTTGCGTTTTTGCATATTAATTGTAAGACATGGTTAGAGAGAGTTAGCAGTCACACCTCCAGTGTTGGAAACCACAGAAAAGCACGCAGATTACGTTCAAAGGTCTGAAAGTATTCAACGTGGCAGCACAAGTTATTTGTTACGTAACAAAGACAGAAAAGGGAACATAAACATAGAAGTTAATATCGGACAGAGGCATAGTTGTTTTTCAAAAGGAGAAGGGAGGCGGGACCATGCCTTCGCTGACCTGCTGCTGACGGTTCTCCATTCCATTACTGGCAAAGTCAAACACCCGGCTTCCACAGTCCACCACAGATGTCATAGCACATTCCCTGCGTCTTCACGAACAACAGGGAACAAACCTTCCTCTCATAACAGGGGGCCGAACTCAGGCTGTCCCAAAATCAAACTGACCCTTTCCTTTCCTCTTGGGCACATACAGAACCATACAGCACTCAAGAGAAGTGTTGTTCAAAAAAGGACACAATCATCATGGTGGAGCATGGGAATGAGTCCCCCTGGGGCATGCATCCTTCCTTGTTCCACTTCCTCCATTTATGACTCAAAGTAAATGTCATTCCAGTCAAACGTGGGTTCGGCAAGCAGTAACTGTACCTGCAAACGGGAGAGAAAAGCTGGTCAAGTTATTTGGCTTTTAAAGACCATGTGCAAAAGAGAAAGGTAAAACCAACACAAATACAATTTCAGGATTTTTTTCCAATTTGACACTTGGTTTAACCAAACTGGAAATGCCCATAAACTGGATAGTTTTCAACTTAAATGTTATCTAAAATTCAATGAATCAGACTTGTTGAAATTTCATTCTCAGGATGTGGAGCTGGCAAAGAAAGCAGCCTTTCTTTTAAAAAATACATGTTGAACAACAGAGGGCACCAGGGAGCAGGTCACAGCAAAGCCTACAGAATAATGAAAGGAATAGATGGAGTGGATGTGGAAAGGATGTTTCCATTGATGGGAGAGTGTAGGATACAGGTCATAGCCTCAGAATTAAAGGGCTCATTTAGAAAGGAGGTGAGGAGGAACTTCTCATTGCCACAGAGGGCTGTGGAAGACGTCAGTGGATATTTTTAAGGCAGAGATAGACAAATTCTTGATTAGAACGGATGTCAAGGGTTATGGGGAGAAGGCAGGAAAGTGGGATTAAGAGGCAGAGATCAAGGTTGAATTCTATTCTATCAATCCTCCCAACACAACCGGTATAGCTTTCACATGACTGGGAAGGAAAGAAACAAATTGACTCGCATCTTAACACTGGCTTGATCACCTCTAGGCGTACCTGGGTGCTCCCTGTTGATGTGACGTAGCAAATGTTAAATATCAACCTTTTGAATGCAAATCAAAAACCCCTCTGATACCCTGCCCTTCATAGAGTTTACAGGCCCAGTCACTTTCTGGACTTCTTTCTTCGACTGCTTCTTTAATGATCCAAACCATCACTCTTTTCTGCAATTCAGCTTCATCCCACATTGTGAAAGAAAAATTAATATCCTTCATTATTTAAATTTGATTGGAATTGAACAAGGTAACGAAAGGTAACCAGGCGCAGAAGAACTTTGTGGGAATCGGCAAAGTAAGATTAGACGTATTACCTCTTGATACCTGTGTTGAAGGGTGGATAGTAAATATAAACATGAAATAGTGGAGCAGATAACGAAGCTTGTTTTCCCTTCTGTGATGAGTTACAGTAGATCACCTGCGCCCCCTATCGCTAGTGGCGTAGATACGTTGCGGTCAATGGGAGGCTTATGATTGGCTCGGAGAAGGGATGGTGAGATAGAATAATGACTGCTTGAAAGGTGAGATAGAATAATCACAAGATGCCCTTGTATGTCCACGTTATCTCATTAATCCATATAGAAACCTTTCAATATAGAAATATTTATTTAATCCATTGTTTATAATTAGCACAGGAATATGGGTAAGTGGGTTGTGTTGGGTATTTTCCTGAAAGAAGTGACCACAGCACAAATAGTTTGGGAATTATTGATTATCAGAGCAAAGCATTTCATAAGATAACAGTGACTGTAAGTATCACTTTGTTTCCAGCCAGGGAAATTTTGGTCATGTGCTACAGAAGAATTCTCTGCATGTGCTGACACATTAGAAATTGACAGGACTGAGTGCTAAGCATTTTGGAAAAACTAATATACAGTTTGCACTTAACATCATCTAATGTGGCAAAACAGTGCACCACAGGAATACAAGCAAGCAAGATCAACACATTCAAAGCACTCCATCTGGCCAAAATACAAGAACTCCACAAGATTTATAGTGTTGAACAAATTTCAATTCACAAATCAAAATCTTTTTTCAACATTCATCAGGCACTGTTCCTTCCCAGTTATGTTACTGGACAGGTTTTCCAGGGATTTGGACTGGTGCTCCAGAGCAATTTTGCCAATCTTCAAAACTTCATCACAACCATAGAATTATTTGATGCTCGCTCGCTCTCAATAGAAGGCACAATGCAAAAGGCTACAAAGTGCTGGAATGACAGCATCTCTGGAGAAAATGGATAGGTGATGTTTCAGACTGATCTGAAGAAGGTTCACGACCCGAAACACCACCTGTCCATGTTCTCCCGAGATGCTGCTCGAACCACTGAGTCACTCCAGACCATTGAGTCCTTTGAGTAAACTAGCATCCGCGGTTTCTTGTTTGTACACAAAATGCAAAAAAAATTGAAGACGTCAACTCCAGAACTACGTGCAACTTGATCGAGCTGCTCCAGTTTACTTACAACACTGGCATCTAATCAGCACAATGGAAAATTATTCAGATATACCCGCATCAGAAAAAGCAAGAAAATAAATTACCAAGCCCACTAAAATCTAGCCTATTTCATGAATAACCTAAAGAGAGTAATTGTATGACCATGACAAATAACTTACATACAGTTATTCAGCTTGTGTCCTGTTCAGACCAACCTTCACTGGAGCCTCATGCCATATGTGGACGTTGAGACAAGGTAAAAGTGTCTTCCCTTGACATTTATTTAGCGAATGCAAAGTCCTTTAGCCAAGCAGTTGCCTCTTGATCTGCTGTATGAAGGGTGACAAGTCCTCCTTTGAGTCTTTGTTGAGGGCATGCTTCAATGATGTGTTGCATTGTTTGCTGCTCTCCACAAGCACACCATGGGGTTGGACTGCTGCCCCATTTGTGAAGGCTGGCCAAGCAGGGGCCATGTCCAGTCCTGAATCTATTCAGCGTCGTCCACTGCTTCCTTGGGAGATTGGTGCCAGGGACCGGTAGGGTGGGGTCTGACACCAGATGTTTATTTGGGACGTCCTTGGACTCCCATTCCCTTTTCCAAGCTGATTGGATGGTGAAATCAGCTGGTGGTGGGTTCTTCCAAATTGGTCGTCTAGATGGAAGTCGAGCAGTGGGTGGGTTGAAGATGTCCATGTGAATTGGCAGATGAGGGGAGTTTTTGGTCTTTTGGAGCATCCTTTGAGTGAGGACTACTCGCCAGATGTGTGGAGGGGCTATGTTGGATAGGACAGGGAGCCAGGGGAGTGGTGTTGAGCGGATTGTTCCTGTGATGATCCTCATTGTTGAGTTCAATTGGGTATCCACATGGTGTGTGTGGGATGACCTGGACCAAACAGGGGCACAATATTCGGCTGAAGAAAATGCAAGGGCTAGTGCTGAAATGCGCAGTGTGGGGGCTGCTGCCCCCCACTTTGAGCCAGCAAGCTTACTGAGGAGATTGTTTCTGGACTTCACCTTAGCTGCTGTTCTTTTAAGATGTTCCTTGAAGGATAGGGTCCTGTCAAGGGTCACTCCGAGGTAGGTTGGAGTGGGGGCATACTTCAGTTTGGTCCTGCTCAGATAGATGTTTGGTTCTCTTGTGGCTTCTGCATTATGGAGGTGGAACACACTAGAGACCGTTTTTGCTGGGCTTGGTTTTAGGCGCCAGGTTTTGCAGTACGTGTCCAGTTTAGCAAGGTCTTCATTGAGCACCTGTTCCAATGTACCAAAATCTGGTGCTTGGAAGGCCAAACAGATGTCATCTGCATAGATGAATTTGCGGGATTTGGTGGTGGGTAGGTCATTTGTGTAAAGGTTGAACAAGGTTGGGGCTAAAACTGACCCTTGCGGGAGCCCATTCTTCTGTATTCTCCATGCACTCTTGTTCTGTCCAAGGTGAACTCTGAACCTGCGGTTGGAGAGCAGAGATTTGATGGTTTCTGATGCCCAGGCAGGGAGTGCTTTGGTGAGTTTTAGGTGGAGGCCTTTGTGCCACACAGTGTCATAGGCTGCGGTGAGATCAAGGAACACTGCCCCGGTCTTCAGTTTGTTCTCGAAGCCGTTTTCAATGCAGGTGGTTAGGGCCAGAACTTGTTCTCCTGTGCTGCGGTCCTTGCGGAAACCTGCCTGATCCACACTGAGAATCTCTTCTACTCCTGGAGATATACGTTGTAGTATAAGGCATTCTAAGATTTTGAGTGGGACGCAGAGTAGAGAGATTGGGCGGTAGCTTGCTGGTAGTTTTTCGTCTTTGCCAGGTTTTGGTATAGCAATGACTTTTGCTGTCCGCCATATCTTTGGGATGGAGTTAGTCTGTATGGCCCTAGTGTAGAGTTGGGTCAGCCAGGTTAGAGCTCGGGGGCCCAGGTGTTTCATGAACTCTGGAGAGATGTTATCATAACCTGCTGCCTTTCCACATTTCAGGCCCTGCAGGACGTTCTCCAGTTCAGCCACCTCGAAGGGCTCAGAGTTTCTTTCCTTTCCAGGTGTTCGTCGAAGCGTCCTTAGCTCTGTTGCGACAGCTCTTCTGGTGGACTTGTCTTGGGGTGCTTTTGCAATATTCAGTAGGTGGGATGCAACCTGGTTGGGTGTGACAGAAGGTCGGCTTTGGGTAGGGGGTTTCTGTGCAGCTCCTAGGCGGCGGATGAGGCTCCAGCATTTTCTGCTAGAGTGGGTGAAGTTTAGCTCTGTTACTGTCTCCTCCCATTTCCTTTGCCGAGCTGAAGATAGTGATTCAATGAGATGTTCTGCTATCTCAGGGTCCCCTGATGTTTTGTAAGTTTGTAGGAGGGCAGCGCTTTCTCCATCCAGGCATGGGACGTAGAGGGGACGGTAGCCTCTTGGAATTGTTTTGTGGGCAGCTTTATAGATGGCGCTGCAGAAACGGTTGTATGCTTCATCTACAGTGATGGTGTGGAGTGGGATGGTAACAACACTCTGGTCTAGAGTTTCACTGTATTTCTTCCAGTTGGCTTTGCGGAAATTCCAGCGCATCTTTCTTGGACTGTTTATGACTGGGAGGTGTAGGCCGATGTGTATGAGTGAGGGGCGGTGTTGACTGTGTGGGAAATCTTCCAGGATGAGGGTCTGTGCAGGGTAATGGGTTCCATTCAAAGAGCTGACCCAGCACAGGTCAGGAGAGTAGTCCTTGTTCCACCTGGCATAAAAGCATCTTTTGACAGAATGCAAGTACAAGGAGTCTTGAGTGGGAAAACTGTAGTACACGGATAGAGGGATAGTTTTCCACTCAGAAATTACGCATAGCCAAAAAAAAAGGCAATTCAGAATGTGCCAGCTTGTTACTTCAGGGTCAAGTTTTCACTGCAGGAACATCTCTGGGTAGAAGATGCCCAACCACTATCACTGCCACGTCAATAACGTCCCTTCCTTTAAAACCAAAGCAAATAGGATGTTCACATGAACACAAGAAAACGGGCCCAAGCACAGGCCTCCAGCCTGCCCCCTTTCAATATGAAGAAGGGTCTCGACCTGAAACATCACCCATTCCTTCTCTCCAGAGACGCTACCTGCCCCGCTGAGTTACTCTGGCATTTTATGTCTACCTTCGATTTAAACCAGCATTTGCAGTTCTTTCCTACATATTCGTGTCTACTCCGCCATTCAATCTTGGCTGATTTATCGTTTCCTCTCAACCCCATTCTCTTGCCTACTCGCCATAACTTTTGAGGCCAGTACTAATCAAGAACTTATCAATCTCCTCTTTAAAAATACCCATTGACTAGGCTGGCACAGCAGTCTGTGACAATAAATTCCACAGATTCATCACCCTCTGGCTCAAAACATTTCTCATCTCCTTTCTAAATGTACGTCCTTTTATTCAGAGGCTGCGCCCTCTGATTCTAAACTCTCCCACTAATGGAAACATCTTCTCCACATCCACTATATCTGGGCCTTTCACTATTCAGTAAATTTCAATGTGGTCCCGTTCATCCTGCTAAACTTGCGTATAGGCCCAAAGCTGCCAAAAGCTCATCGTACATTAACCCAATCATCCCTGGGATCATTCTCCTAAACCTACTCTGGACCCTCTCCAACACCTGTAACTCCCTCCTCAGATATGGTGCCCAAAACTGCTCACAATACTCCAAATGCGGCTGACCAGCACCTTATTGAGCCTCAACATTACATCCCATTTTGGTATTCTAGTCCTCAGACTAAATACTAATATTGCCTTTGCCTTCCTTACTAACGATTCAACTTGCAAAGTAACCTTTTGGGAATCCTGCACCAGCACTCCAATGTCACTTTACAGCTCAGATTTCTGAATCCTCTCCCCATTTAGAAAATAGTTTATGCCTTTATACCTACCACCAAAGTTCATGACCGCACATTTTGCTGTGCTGTATTCCCGCTGCCACCTCCTTGCCCACTCTCCCAACCTGTCCAGGTCATTCTGCAAACTGCCTGCTTTCTCTGCACTACTTGCCCCTCCACCTATCTTCAAATCATCCACAAACCTGGCCACAAAACCATCATCCACTTTAAACGTGACTAGTAGCAGCCCCAACACAGACCTCCGCGGAAGTCGACCAACCAGAAAAAGGGCCTTTTAATGCCACTCTTTGCGCTCTGCCATTCAGCCAACCTTCTAACCATGCCAGTGTCTTCCCTCTTCCATGGGTTCTCATCTTGTTTAGCAGCCTCACATGCAGCACCTTATGGGCTCTCATCTTGTTTAGCAGCCTCACATGCAGCACCTTATCAAAGGCCTTCTGAAAATCCAAGTATATCCAACAATATCCACTGACCTTCCTTTGTCTATCCTGCTATTTACATCCTTAAAAAATTCCAACAGATTTGTCTGGCAATATCTCCCTTTCACAAAACCATGCTGACTTCAGCCCATTTTACCAGGTGCTTCTAAGTACTCTAAACCTCATCATTTAATAATACTCAAACTGAAATTAGGGTAGCCAGCCTAGTTTCCCTTATTTTGCCTTAGTCTGCCCGGGCCCAACTCCTCGTGTGCCATGTCACCATATCACCTCCGTTCCCCAATCTTTCAAAGCTCACCTACTTCTTGAAATACTAATAATTTAGATTAAAAATTCTCCAGGGTAGAAAGTCCCAGAGATTCTTTCTTAGTCCATTCTTGGGCACCTCAGCTTAAGTCTGCCAATGATTGCAGTGTTCAAATCCAGCATTCACAGCACTCACATTGCACCCTAAACATGAAGCCTCACGTAACACTCTGAACAAGACGCCTCAAAGCATTTCATAGAAACAACGAGATATTAAGACAGATGACAAAATGCTTCATCCAAAAGGTACAAAGAAAGCAAACAGCTCACCCTTCTAAATTATCCTTCGCAAAACAAGCTAACTCTTTCAGATAAGCTAAGACAAACTAAGCTACTATGAGAGCGAGAAGAGGCCAAAGATAGTAGCCAATATCAAGTTACTGCAGCTGGCAAATTAAAATCTAACTGAATTTGCTTTAATGACTACAGATGTTTATTTGTTAGAATACAGTGCATTAAGGAGCCATGATGCACACCCCATAATTCATTCTGGAGACGGGTAGCTGTCCTCTCCAAGGACAATACTTGGCAAAGAAACTGAACAACCAATGATAAGGTTCTTTCATATTTTCAAGTGAGGTGTTGGAGGTGTCAACCTCCCAGCGAGCTCTGCGCTGAAGAGTACAATCCTGCCAGCTTGCCACTTTTGTAACAATCGTAATGTAAGTGCATAGACACAAAACCTTCTGAACCTTCTGAATTTTGTAGTCGGCAGGGCAGTACTCTGCATATCGCCAACTTGGACAATTTTACATTTTTATCAAGCCAATTAACCTACAAACCTGTACATCTTTGGAGTGTGGGAGAAAACGAAAGTTCTCGGAGAAAACCCACGCAAATTCTTGGTCCGAGAACACTGATGCCATTATTAAGAAAGCACATCAGCGCCTCTACTTCCTGAGAAGATTACGGAGAGTCGGTTTGTCAAGGAGGACTCTAACTTCTACAGGTGCACAGTAGAGAGCATGCTGACCGGTTGCATCGTGGCTTGGTTCGGCAACTTGAGTGCCCTGGAGAGGAAAAGACTACAAAAAGTAGTAAACACTGCCCAGTCCATCATCGGCTCTGACCTCCCTTCGATCGAGGGGATCTATCACAGTCGCTGCCGCAAAAAGGCTGGCAGTATCATCAAGGACCCACATCATCCTGGCCAGACACTCATCTCCCCGCTACCTTCAGGTAGAAGGTATAGGAGCCTGAAGACTGCAACGACCAGATTTAGGAATAGCTACCTCCCCACAGCCATCAGGTTATTAAACTTGGCTCGGACAAAACTCTGAACATTAATAACCCATTATCTGTTATTTGCATTTTATCAGTTTATTTATTCATGTGTGTATATATTTATACAAAGGTATATGAACACACTGATCTGTTCAGGAGTCATGCTTACTATGTTCTGTTGTGCTGAAGCAAAGCAAGAATTTCATTGTCCTATCAGGGACACATGACAATAAACTCTCTTGAATCTTGAGAACGTACAAACTCCATACAGACAGCACCCGTAGTCGAGATCGAACCCGGGTCTCTGGCGCTGCATTTTGCTGTAAGGCAGCAACTCTACCGCTGTGCCACCATGACTGCCTGAAAGAAACTAGTCTGAAGAAGGGTCTCGACCCGAAACGTCACCCATTCCTTCCTTGCCTGTCCCGCTGAGTTATTCTAGCATTTTGTGTCTATCTTCGGTTTAAACCAGCATCTGCAGTTCCTTCCTACACGTAACATAATTGCAATCCCAGTCAAAGGAATTTTAGGCAAACCCATTCTGGAATGTACACTTTAATATAATAATAAAATATTATAATAAAATAAATAATAATAACATCTACACCTACTTCCATGCATCTTTATGTTTAAAAAAAAAGTACAAAATAATTGCTGCAAAGACTCAGGTCAGACTGCATCTATGGAGAGAAAAACAGAGAAAACTCTTCCTGGAGGCCATCTGACTTGTCGAGTATTTTCATAAATTTCCCTTACTTATTTCAAATTTCTAGCATCTGTAACATTTTTGCTTTTCTAATCAAGTTAATGTCATCCATTTTAAACTATTATTACTTCAACATGGAAAGACACAAAATACTGGAGTAACTCGGCGGGTCATGCAGCATCCCTGGAGAACATGGACAGGCGATGTTTTGAGTGAGAGCCCTTCTTCAGACCGAATCTTTGGTATAAACCAGCATTTGCAGTTCCTCGTTGTCACATGGGACAGAAAACCCAACGTTAGAAAATCTAAACCACAATGTTCTCGAGTACAACTTCAACAATAAAGCCTGGGACTGAATGTCAAGTATCCCGACAGGGTAGGATGCTACTAGCTAGAGAGAGACAGAGCAAAATGCTGGAGCCAGGAGAACAAAGGAGGACAGTGAAAATGGTCACGTCATTGACATGTGGTGGGAGCAGAGCTGAAGGTAACTTCACGGCTAAGGCCTTGAGAAGATAAGGTGCCTGGATCGAACATATTGCAAAATAACTCTAATGAGGAGGAGACATGAACAAGCAACATAATTAAGAACTCCTTAGCCTGATAAGGAATGAAGTGTTTTGTTTATTCAGCCCTTGGAGGAGTAACAGCTTGAAATGATTGACTGTGAAGCTATGAGAGCCTTGGGTTAGAACAAAGGATTCAGCAGCGACAACCCGGGAACAACCATCGCAAGAAGGAGGGGCCCGAATCAGAAGCTCAGAGATGCCAAAACTCCCTACCAACAGTGTTGTGTATTCGGATGCTTTGAACAGTCTTGAAATAAGGCTCGGACACGGGAGGAATCATACAAGCTTCTTTACTGCAGGACACCACCTTGAGTCTCCCCGTGCACATGCGTACTTGCACAAGATATCACAAGACACTAATTACATATGCTAATTATCACATACCTAACACTCCTCCCCCTTTAACTTGGAGGCAGGTAATACCATTTCTATTACATACATAACACTCCTCCCCCTTTAACTTGGAGGCAGGTAATACCATACACCGCACTCCTCCCCTTTTAAGTCCATTTCACCTGTACGGTATATGCTCTTTTCCTACCCATCATTGAATAATACACTGTTACACAATGGTATTATACTTAAACCAAATACATTAACCCTTGCTTTATGAGTTATCATTTTCTGGTTCATGTATTTGTTTTGTTTTCGTCTTTGTAGGTGGGATCTGACCCATGGCTGCAAGTTTCCATTTTCTAGCAGCTTCCTCTGCTGTTCAGTTTCCCTTCTCTGCTTATTTATCTGCTCTTGTTGTTTCATGAGATTCTGCAATGCATAACCCTTTGTCCATTGCTCAGTGAAGGAGGCTCCATGCTGGACTATACTGAAGCGTCCTAATTGTAATCGGTCCTGCATACTTTTGTCTTGACCGACAAGCCTCTCTTCTTTAGACTTTTCTATTAGCCGCTTTCTACTCATTGTCACACATTTATTCATCCTTTCCTTGCATCGTTCAAGCCTTTTCTGTTGTTCTACTCGTCTTCTTAAGTCACTTTTCTGGTTCTTTATCAAGAAGTAGGATCTATATTGTCTTTGCAATACAACACTGGCTTTCCCATATCGTTTAAGCTTTTTGTATAGTTTAAGCTTTTTCTGTAGTTCATCTACTTGTCCACTTAAGTCACATCTCTTGTTCTTTATCAAGTAAGATCTATATTGTCTTTGCAATACAACACTGGCTTTCCTATATTGTTTAAGCCTTTTGTATCGTTTAAGCCTTTTCTGTTGTTTATCTATTTGTCCACTTAAGTCACATCTCTGGTTCTTCATCAAATAAGATCTATATTGTCTTTTCACTACAACACTGGCTTTGATTTGTGCACTGCTTAGTTTTCTTGCTTTATAAGCACGGTAGTGAGACTGCACTACAATTGTTGTATCTTTCCGTTTGAGGAAGTCTTTCCTATATCGTTTAAGCCTTTTGTATCGTTTCACTTTTCTGTTGTGCCTTTATTTGTCTTTTTAAGTCTTTCCGATACCCACTCCTACGGAGTACTGACTGACCTTTTACAGTAGCTCTCTTTTGCTTAACCCACTGCCTAACCACCATACTTGTAGGCAGTCTGAATGGTAACTCATTGACTGATATTGCACAAACTGGGAATGCCCTATTTTGCATGCTTTGTACCATCTCTGGATCGAGATGACTGCTTGACGCACAGCTTTGTGGTGTACCCGTAATTGGTAACCACGGTATGCTGCTTGCAGAGTGACTACAGCCGCCTTTTGCATCAAGAAATGCTTTCTTGTAATGCACATTCTTATGAATGACTTAATACGGCGTGCTGCCTTGATTTTTTCAACCAATACTCTGGCTTTGATCCCGCGGTATAAGGCCTGAATACAAACCACTGATTTTCTCAAACTTTTATACTGTCTCACTTGGACATTTCTTATCTGGCAAGCTCGGTATCGTTGCTGTACCGCAATGGCAGACCAACGTAGTTTCTTAAAATACTGATGCTGTTTATGCATCTGATAATAAGTCTGTATGACCTTGGCAGATTTGTGCATGCACCGCAATTGCTTTCGAACAAGCATTCCTCGGTAGGCTGCCTGAAGCAATACAACACTGCTGCGTACCTTCATGTAAGTTTTGAGATCACTTACCATTTGAAGGTGTGCCCTATAATGGGTTTGCACTATTATAGCTGTTAATCTCATTGCCTTGTATTGACGGTATACTCTATGCATTCTAAATGCTGCTTGTATTACCGATGCTGCCATCTGTTTGTTCCGGATCTCTCCCCGTACCTTCATACCCCTGAATGCAGCTTGAATAACTAGGGTTTCTCTTTGGATGGCAATTTCCCTTTTCCTTTGACTTATTTTCCTTTGCCTTTTACCTTTGGCCTTTTCCCTCTGCACTTGACCTTCGTCACTTGGCACTTGACGTGTCATTTTGTACTTGACTTGTGTCCCTTTGCACTTGACTTGTGTCCCTTTGCACTTGACCTTGGTCCCTTTGCACTTGACCTTGGTCCTTTTGCATGTGACCTTGGTCCTTTTGCACTTGACCTTTGTCCTTTTGCACTTGACCTTTGTCCTTTTGCACTTGACCTTTGTCCTTTTGCACTTGACCTTGGTCCCTTTGCACTTGACCTTGGTCCCTTTGCACTTGACCTTGGTCCCTCTGCACTTGACCTTGGTCCCTTTGCACTTGACTTGTGTCCCTTTGCACTTGACCTTGGTCCTTTTGCACTTGACCTTTGTCCTTTTGCACTTGACCTTTGTCCTTTTGCACTTGACCTTTGTCCTTTTGCACTTGGCCTTTGCCCTTTTGCACTTGACTTCTGTCCTTTTGCACTTGACCTTTGTCCTTTTGCACATGACTTCTGTCCTTTTGCACTTGACCTTTGTCCTTTTGCACTTGGCCTTTGCCCTTTTGCACTTGACTTCTGTCCTTTTGCACTTGACCTTTGTCCTTTTGCACATGACTTCTGTCCTTTTGCACTTGACCTTGGTCCCTTTGCACTTGACCTTGGTCCCTTTGCACTTGACCTTTGTCCTTTTGCATTTGACCTTGGTCCTTTTGCACTTGACCTTGGTCCTCTTGCACTTGACCTTTGTCCTTTGAGGGACTCCCTGCCATCTTTAGTTCAGGCTCCTTGCCTCTGGATGCCCTTGAAGGTTTTGGCGAGAAATGAGCCATTAATACCTCCTTATACTCCTCATACGTTTTATCCGTGGGCGCTGCTGGCAGCAGTAACGTACGTAAGGTATGATAACCCTCACTTCCTAAGCCTAATGTGAACCATGCTCTCTTCTTCTCCTCTGTAGTGATATCATTAGAAATGAACGAAGCCTCCAAGACTTCAGTCCATTTCTCAAAATTGCACCCAGAATCTAACTGGGGCCATTTTCCTATCCATTGAATAGCCATGCTACCTGTTGCTATCCAGGTGCTCTTGTACAGACAAAACACTGCTTACCTCAAGATAAGAAAACACATATCTCCTGTACGGCCAAAACACTGGCTTCTGCCCTGGATAACACAGTTCTGTATTAATTAGCTTTAGCAACAATCACTGTCTCTTACTTAATCTTATAATAACAGATTTATACTATTAACCAACATTTTCTGTTAATAGCAACTAGAACATTTTAAACATATTCTTCCTATGCACATAGATTTACTTAAATTATTGATAACAGTCCAATGCATTACACATCCAACAGTCCTGTTTTTACTGTGACAATGCATTACAGTTTTATTGTGAAGGATTTCACTGCTCCAGCTTGTGGCCTGTGGACCAAAGATGCTCTAGTATCTTTGCTGTGGACTCTGGTGCATTCTTGACCTCTTGAGCTGTCCCCACCGGTACTTTTGCTGTTGGTCTCACCGGACTTCCACTGCTGCTTTAGCTGGCTCCCCCCCCGGGGCTTCACTGTTACTTCTAAACACCGCTGGCCACTCTGGACCTCCGATGCTGCTGCTGGCTCAGCCGTTGCTGTTGCCTTTCTGCTGCTGGTCCCCGCTGCTCCAAGCGTCGGGACTGTGCCTCTCAGCTTTCTCAGCTTTCTCCACTCTCGGCCGTCTCCCGCGACCGGGCTTTCTCAGCTTTCTTCCTACAACCGGGCTGACTCTTCTCCCGACCGGGCTGAAGTGCTTGAGTGCTGTGTCCTGCTTCTCTAGTGCGGACCCACTCTTCGCTCGGGGCCGAACTTCCTTTCACGTCCGGGCTTTCCCTGCTCTCGGCCGTCCCCTGCGACCGGGCTTCTCGGCTTTTCTTCGCTTTCCTCGCGGGCCTGTCCGCTTTTCTGCTCACTGTCGGGCTGACTCTGCTCCCGACCGGGCTTTCTTTACTTTCTCCCCCCACCGGGCTGACTGTTCCCGGTTGGGCTGAAGACTCACGGTACAAGGCCTACACGGTACAAGGCCCTCACCCAACGTTGGTGGCTGCTACTGGGGCTGGCCGTGGGCTACACGGTCCTCTTTTGTCGGTGGCTTTTCTGGACCTGTCCATGGCCTTCATGGTACTAGGCCCCCACCCGACGTCTGTGGCTGCTGCTTGGGCTTGGCTGTGGGCTGCACAGCCCTGGATACATTCCAGGTAAGCTGACACCGTGCTCGATGACCCTTACTGCTCCTGCTTGTTTTCCTAGCTCTTCCCTGAGCTATTGCTTCCCGTTCCTACCTTTTTTCTTTTTGGCGCCAATTCAAAACCATTTGGCTTGGTGCTGTTCCACTTTGTTTCCAAATACTAATTCTATTTTTAAACTTGTTTTCGATTCTTCTTGCTGGCCTTGTTCTTATCTTCGTTCTTTTATCCTCGTCGCCAATTGTTGTGTATTCGGATTCTTGGAACAGACTTGAAATAAGGCTCGGACACGGGAGGAATCATACAAGCTTCTTTACTGCAGGACGCCACCTTGAGTCTCCCCGTGCACATGCGTACTTGCACAAGATATCACAAGACACTAATTACATATGCTAATTATCACCTACCTACCAAACAGAGTGAATCTGGCCAATTCATTCATATGGGTGATATCTAACTCCAAGTCATTAGTTTTTTATGATTTAGTTGAAGAAGTAATGTTGAAATAGTGAAGTAAATGAGAAGTTATTAGAAGTCAATTGTTTGCATGCATGTTTAAAGTTTATCGAGTGTTAATAAAGCATATGTTGTACTGAACTGAACTAAACCTTGGGGTATCAACATGTCAGTTGATACCCCATAGAGGTAATAGGGTCAACAAGAGGAATAGATCGGACAGATGCACAGTCTCTTGCCCAGAGTCAGTGAATCGAGAAGCAGAGGACATAGGATTAAGGTGAAGGGGGAAAGATTTACTTGGAATCTGAGGGGTAACTTTTTCCACACAAAGGGTGGGTGGGGGGGTGTATGGAACAAGCTGTCAGAGGAGGTAGTTGAGGCTGGGACTATCCCAGCGTTTAAGAAACTGTTAGACAAGTAGGACATGTTTGGAGGGATATTGGCCAAGCTGAAGGGCCTGTTTCCACGCTGTATCACTCTATGACTATATACATTAACCACTATTCAGTAATATTGACAGTGAAACACACACCCGCTTTCTATTGGAGATTTTACTAACTTATGCAACTCAGTTATTTAACCATTAACATAAAATGACAGGTTAAAATGTAAAAACTGCCATTTTACTATGTACAATATCAGCAAACGAGGCAGCTATTATGGCAAATAAAATGTTATACACATGACCACGTTTAACCTAGAAAAATATATTGAGCTCCCTGCACTCAGAACCTCAATCTATGAAAAGTGGTTTCTACATTACAGACAATTAAGTATTTTGTTCAAGTGTAGTCAGTTTTTAAAGTGCTTAGAAGTGCCCCAAGGTCACTAAGGGCTCTATATAAAAACACGTTCTTTAAGTGATAGTCAATTCTTCACTGTATATCTGCCACGATCCTTGAGCCCAATTAGCCGCAATAGCCCTTGCCTGAGGGGAGGTCACTGACAACTAATAGAATGAAAATACATGCCCTAACAGAGCAAAAATGATGCACAGCGCTTCAGAGAGCAGTTTGACTCTATTTTGTATCAAACTACAGACACGTATAGCATTGGATTGTGATCGGCAAGAAATTGTCAGGATCAGTCCCGGGGCTTCTCCCCGGAAGTTGTCAGTATCAACAGAGCAGAAAGTGGAAGAAAATAAAGTATGGAGACGCAGAAAGCAGGAACATGACATTCAGCCCTTCAATCAAGGTGGCGCAGCGGTAGAGTTGCTGCCTTAGAGCGCATGCAGCGCTGAGACCCGGGTTCAATCTCGACTATGGGTGCTGTCTGTACGGAGTTTGTACATTCTCCCTGTGACCGTTTCTGTTTTCTCCGAGATCTTTGGTTTCCTCCCACACTGCAAAGACGTACAGGGTTGTAGGTTAATTGGAATGGAATACTTTGCTGTCAGTGAAATTCTTTGCTGCATACCTAATACGGCCCTGACAAAGTTACAAAGCACGGTAACATAGAAACATAGAAAATAGGTGCAGGAGGCGGCCATTCGGCCCTTCGAGCCAGCACCGCCATTCATTGTGATCATTGTGATAATGCCTGAAGAAGGTGTGTACGAAGTACTGCAGATGCTGGTTTACACCGTCTGAAGGAGTGTCTCAGCCGTCAGTCATCAGTCAATGAAAGTAAACATGCAGGTACAGCAGGCAGTGAAGAAAGCAAATGGCATGTTGGCCTTTATAACAAGAGGAGTTGAGTATAGGAGCAAATACTTTCTGCAGTTGTATAGGGCCCTAGTGAGACCACACCTGGAGTAATGTGTGCAGTTTTGGTCCCTAATTTGAGAAAGGACATTCTTGCTATTGAGGGAGTGCAGCGTAGGTTTACAAGGTTAATTCCTGAGATGGCGGGACTGTCATATGCTGAGAGAATGGAGCAGCTGGGCTTGTATACTCTGGAGTTTAGAAGGATGAGAGGTTATCTCATTGAAACATATAAGATTGTTAAGGGCATGGGCATGCTAGAGGCAGGAAACATGTTCCCGATGTTGGGGGAGTCCAGAACCAGGGGCCACAGTTTAAGAATAAGGAGTAAGCCATTTAGAACGGAGACGAGGAAACACTTTTTCTCACAGAGTGTGGTGAGTCTGTGGAATTCTCTGCCTCAGAGGGCGGTGGAGGCAGGTTCTCCGGATGCTTTCAAGAGAGAACACATTCTGATGCAGATTTCTGAAAAACTACCATCATAAAACACCAAGCAAATCTACCTAAGTCAGCCTTCGGAAGCTTGCTTGCCAGCACTTGACAGCAACAAAGCTCCTGCTCTTGGTTTAACATCATGTGATAGGAACAGAATTAGGCCATTCGGCCCATCAAGTCTACTCTGCCATTCAATCATGGCTGATCTATCTCCTCCTCCTAACCCCATTCTCCTGCCTCCCCCCCCCCCCCCCTCGCAATATACCAATATACCTTGACACCCATACCAATCAAGAATCTATCTCTGCCTTCAAAATAGCCATTGACGGCCTACACAGCGTTCTGCGGCAATGAATTCCACAGATTCACCACCCTCTGACTAAAGAAATTCCTCCACATCTCCTTCCTAAAGGAACATCCTTTAATTCTGAGGCTATGACCTCTTGTCCGAGGCTCTACCACTGGTGGACATGAGGAAATATTATACAATAGAATTGCTCAGATGATAACTTTTGTGTGAGGAACTTATGTTAAGTTGCAAGAGAAGGACTTGGAGCTGAGGTTTTCAGAAATACACACATAGAACAGATGGCTTATCATAACATGGAAATGTTGATTTGAATAGGCATAGCTTTGTTTGCTTTGAAGCAGCTATAACGCTGTCAGAAGTTGTATTTGGTTTAGTTTGGTGTTTAGAGTATAGGTTATTGATGGGTTTCTTCTCAGGACATGAGCATCATCTGTCCTTTCTTTGTGACACATCTTTGAGCTCGGGTGTGCCATAAAGGGGATTTATGGTTGCCTATATTGGGTCTTGGGCACCAAGGCTAGATAATAGTCTGTGATCTGGTTTGTGATGTTTAAATGTATTTATGTTGAGATACGAGATAAGGCATAGGTGATGGTTGTGACCTTTGTATACGGGTGGTTTCTTATGTTTATAGAAAACTGAGAAAGGAACTCCGTTTTGATAATCTTCCATTTGCTGTGTGGAATGCTATTAGTGAGGAGGCCTTACATTCCTTTCGTCCAGAGATAGAAGGGGGAGGTTGTAATTCAGAATGAAACTAGACCCGAGCTTGGGAAGAAGCAATTATTCTTTATCAAGTGTGACCATTAGTGGCCTTTGTGTGGTTGGGGATTGTAGAAGTAACTTAAGTCCTTAGCACTTTGTAAGAATGGGTCAAAACTCATATTTAATCCATGTAACTGTATTTTAACTATGTAGTAGGGAAATTATTTGTGAAGTGTATTGTGTTTTAATTAGGATTGTAAGTATTAGACTTTGTTTAAATCTGAAGTTTTAGAAATAACTTTCTTTTCCAAAGTGAAAATATATGTTTTGTGTGTATGTATTGTGTGATTGCTGTATGATGTGTATTTTATATTTCGAGAGGTGGTCTCTGAGAATTAGTTTTATATTTCTGTGGTTTTACTTCATTGAAATAAAATGATTTTGAGCAAAGACGTTAAAGAAAACCACAGAGGGGAAAAAGGGTTGTAAAGAGGCCAGAAAAGGGAAAATCATGTGACTATACGTGTTGTCAATCACTGGGAAGGATTTAGTTGATTGGTTAATGCAAATAAGCTAAATGTATGGTAAACCATACCATAATGATTGGTTAATAGTTTGCCACTCCTTCTGTACCATAATTGTCTAATACCTATATAATGTGTTATGTTTGTACCAAAGTCAGTAGTTCTTTCGACCTACCCCAGAGACAGAGGGGGAGAGAGACAAGAGGGGGGGAGAGAGACAAGAGGGGGGGGAGAGAGACAAGAGGGGGGGAGAGAGACAAGAGGGGGGGGGGAGAGACAAGAGGGGGGGAGAGAGACAAGAGGGGGAGAGAGAGACAAGAGGGGGAGAGAGAGACGGGGGGGAGGTAGAGACAGGGGGGGAGAGAGACAAGAT